>NW_004443989.1:7129896-7131057 GCF_000243295.1 Trichechus manatus latirostris | reverse complement strand
GCGCCATTTTTCAGCAGCCCTGAATGTTCTTTTTGATGATGAATGCAACACTATTCCCCTTCAATTTGTAATTCCTGGCATAGTACACCATATGACTGTCTGATTCAAAACGGCCAATACCAGTCCATTTCAGCTAACTAATGCCTAGGATATCAATGTGTATGCGTTCTACTTCATTTTTGATGACTTCTAATTTTCCTAGATTCATACTTCATACATTTCACATTTCTATTATTAATGAATCTTTGCAGCTGTTTCTTCTTATTTTGAGTCATGCCACATCAGCAAATGAAGCTCCCAAAAGCTTGACTCCATTCACATCATTAAGGTCAACTCTACTTTGAGGAGACAGTTCTTCCCCAGTTGTATTTTGAATGCCTTCCAACCTGAGGGGCTCATCTTTCAGCGCTATATCAGACATGTTCTGCTGCTATTCATAAGGTCTTCACTGGCTAATTTTTTCAGAAATAGACCACTAGGTCCTTCTTTCTAGTCTGTCTTAGTCTGGAAGCTCCACTGAAACCTGTCCACCATGGGTGACCCTACTGGTATTTGAAATACCAGTGACATAGCTTCCAGCATCACAGCAACACACAAGCCACCATAGTACAACAAACAGAATGCGGAAATTATCAAATAATTATCATTAATATCACATACAAATCAAATTTTGCTGAAGATCATTCAAAAGCAGTTGCAGCAGTACATCGACAGGGAACGGCCAGAAGTTCAAGCCAGATTCAGAAGAGAATGTGGAAGGAGGGATATCACTGCTGATGTCAGATGGGGATCTTGACTCAAAGCAAAAATAGCATAAAGATGTTTACCTGTGTTTTATTGACTATGCAAAGGCATTTGACTGTGTGGATCGTAACAAATTATCGATAACATTAGGTAGAATGGGAATCCCTGAACACTTAATTGTGCTCATGCGGAACCTGTACATTGACCAAAAGGCAGTCATTCAAATAGAACAAGGGGATACTGCATGGATTAAAATCAGAAAAGGTGTGCATCACCCATGTTCATCGCAGCACTGTTCACAATAGCCAAAGGATGGAAGCAACCTAAGTGCCCATTGATGGATGAATGGATAAACAAACTATGGTATATCCACACAATGGAATATTACACAACAATAAAGAACAATGATGAAGCTGT
>NW_004443989.1:7100467-7128841 GCF_000243295.1 Trichechus manatus latirostris | reverse complement strand
TCAATCTGTATGCTGAGCAAACAATCCAAGAAGCTGGACTATACGAAGAAGAACACGGCATCAGGATTGGAGGAAGATTCCTTGATATGCAGATGATACAACCTTGCTTGCTGATAGTGAAGGGGATTTGAAGCACTTACTGATGAAGATCAAAGACTACAGCCTTCAGTATGGATTACACCTCAATATAAAGAAAACAAAAATCCTTACAACTGGACCAATAAGCAACATCATGATAAATGGTGAAGAAATTGAAGTTATCAAGGATTTCATTTTACTTGGATCCACAGTCAATGCCCATGGAAGCAGCAGTCAAGAAATCAAAAATGCATTGCATTGGGAAAATCTGTGGCAAAAGACCTCTTTAAAGTGTTAAAAAGCAAGATGTCACCTTGAAGATTAAGGTGCGCCTGACCCAAGCCATGGTTGTTTCAGTTGCCTCATACACATGCAAAAGCTGGACAATGAATAAAGAAGACTGAAGAAGAATAGATGCTTTTGTATTACAGTGTTGGCAAAGAATACTGAATATACCATGGACTGCCAGAAGAATGAACAAATCTGTCTTGGAGGAAGTATAACCAGAATGCTCCTTAGAAGTGAGGATGGCAAGACTTTGTCTCACATACTTTAAAGACATGTTACCAGGAGGGACCAGTCCCTGGAAAAGGACATCATGCTTGGTAAAGTAGAAGGTCAGTGAAAAACGAGATGGATTGACACAGTGGCTGCAACAATGGGCTCAAGCACAACAACAATTGTGAGGATGGCACAGGACTGGGCAGTGTTTCGTTCTCCTGTATATAGGGTCGCTATGAGTTGGAACTGACTCAACGGCACCTAATGACAACAACAAAAACGCCCACATCCTAATCCCCAGAACTTGTGAATGTTACCTTAGACGGCAAAAGGGATTTGCAGATGGGATTAAGTTAAGGACCAGGAGATTATTATCCCGGATTGTCTAGGTGGTCTCTAAATCTAATCACAAGGGGGCTTATAAGAGGGAGGCAAGAGGCTCAAAGGAGGAAATAGGAGATGTAAGACAAAACCAGAGGGTCAGACTCGGAGAGATACTGGAAGATGCTACGCTGCTGGCTTTGAAGATGGAGGAGGGACCATTAGCCAAGGAATGCAGACAGCCTCTAGAAAGAAGCTGGAAAAGGCAAGAAAGTGAATTTTCCCATGGGGCTTCCAGAAGGAATGCAACCTGGCTGATACCTTGGTTTTAACCCAGTGAGACCCATTTCAGATTTCGTACCTCCAGAAACATAAGATAGTAATTCCATGTTGTTTTATACCCTCAACGAGATGGACTGACACAGTGGCTGCAACAATGGGCTCAAAATAGCTACAACCGTGAGGATGGTACAGGACTGGGCAGTGTTTCATTCTGTTGTATATAGGGTCAATATGAGTCAGAACTGACTTGATGGCACCTAACAACAACAACTTGTTACAGCAGCAAAAGTAAACTAATACAAGTTCTAAATGCCAGTCACTTTTCTAACCATTTTACATATTAGCTCATTGTTGCTGTGTGCTGTTGAGTTCATTATGACTCATGGTGACCATATAGGACAGAGTAGAACTGCCCCAAAGGTTTTCTTAGGCTGTAATCTTATGCGAGCAGACTGCCACATCTCTCTCCCAAGGAGAGGCTGCTGGGTTTGAACTGCTGACCTTTTGATTAGCAGCCGAGTGCTTAACCGTTATACCACCCGGGCTCCTAATTAAATTCCCCCCAACAACTCTATGGGGTAGTTACTATTATCATCTTCATTTTACAGATGTGGAAACTGAGGCACAAAGTATCTTGCCTACGTGCAAGATACAGGTAGTAGGCAGTCGTGTTACTGATTTGTCCTCTGCTGTTATTACTATAAATACTGTCACTCCTGTTTTTTTTTCACTAACAAAAAATAAGGTTCCAATCAATATCCTGGTTTTTGGCAGAAACTCTCACAGAGAGAAAATGTCCCGGAGAATGTGGAACAGTGGGAAAATTCCATCTTGTAGGGTTCTGAGACTACCAGCATTACCAGCTCTGCTGCTACCAGCCCTCCGATCCAAGTACCACACGCCAAGTGTTTTTCATTCATTATCACATTTCCTCCTCCTTCCCCTTGTAGCCAGAGAGAAGTTCAGTGAGCCAGTTAGCAACGCTCACAGGTTTCACACCAGGAGTTATTTCATGTGTGTAATTAGCTCCTGTTTCTAAGAGAATAACTGAGACTTTGCTAAGAAACATTAAGAAGAAATGTTAAGAATCACATTGGAGCATGGATCTTGGAAAAACATTCACATCACCCATTTTTGAAGATCTTTTGAAAATTTTAGTGAGCATATAGAGAATCTCATTTAAGAATTGAGTTTGGATTTCTTAAAGTTACCCATAAGTTCAAATGTTTTAGAAGCTGGTTTTACAGGTTGCCAGTTTATACTGCTGAATACAGAAGCACTCTCTTAAGCAGTGAGGCTTTTTCTTTTGAATTTCCAGGAGGAAGAGAAGAGGGCCAACTTTTGCATGACCTTCCCAACCCAAAGATCCATGTGCCCCCTTTGGGGGCCCTCCACCTCCCATAGAGGAGCAGCTTAAAGCCCCCTTACCTTGATGACAGAAAGCATCCCTTCGTTGGTTTGAGGGTTGGTGTGGATTTCGAAGCTCTGCCCGGGGTTTCCATTGATGATGGTATAGGCAGCCCGCCATGCACCTGTGGTGGGATCATCCTTGTCTTCGACTGTTAGATTGACAATCACGCCCACGGCTCCTTCCTCAACTGTGGCTTGAAACTGCAAACAAAGCAGACAGAACTGTCACTGTTTTGAATAAACATAGCAAAGAGCATTTACGGCTCTTAGGTTCCTGGGTGGTACACTTTGCACTTGGCTACTAACAGACAGGTTGGGGGTTTGAACCTGGCCAGCAGCACTGCAGGAGAAGGGCCTGGCGATCTAGTTCCATAAGATTATAGCCATTGAAAAGCCCATGGAGGGCAGTTCTACTCTGACAAACATGGGGTCACTATGAGTCAGAATAGGCTCAATGGCAATGGGTTTGGTTTGATGAGCATATACTGGATATTGGGAACTTTGCTTGCATTATCTCATTTAGCAATAAGTAACAACAGAAGATTATGCCTGGCAGATGCTACCCTCCCTCTCTCAGCCTTCTTTAGAGTTAGTTGTGCCCATGAGATTCACTTCTCTCCTACAGAAGGTGGGCCGAAGGGATGTTTGTGTTCCTGGGCTGTGCTGTGCCTCCTCTCTGCACCCTTTCTCCTTCTATGAACAACCACAAGATCTTAGCGGAAGGCAGAGCCTCAAGGGGAAGGAGCTTGGATCCCTGAATCACTACAGGGAGAAGTCTGAAGGTCAGGAACACCGGTCCTGAACTGTTGCTAAGTGAGAAATAAATGTCTCTTGAATTTGAGCCATGACACATTTTGCATGTATTTGTTCTTGTAGTCTTGCCTATCCTAAAAGGCATGATAACCTGATACCCAGAATGCCACAGCTTGTCAGTGGAGGGGCTGGGGCTTAAGCACAAGTGTTTGACGTCAGAGCCTCTTCTAGACCCTGTCATCTTCTCTTACGAAGAAAACCAATTCATCCTGCCCACCCCTTGCTCACTACTAGCATGACTTTTAAAAAACCGATTTTCTAAAGCAACGTATAAATCAATTGTTTGGCACCTTGTTGCATGTATGTTTTTATTGTTACATCTCAAATACTTGTTGCAAGCAGGTGTGGTGAAAAGAAATCAATAAATGAAAAATCAGCTCTCCCACAGGTAAAGAATTGCATGAGCGATCATTAGCACATTCCTCTGAGCTGGAAGCATAAAGTATTGTTTTGATTCTTACCTTTGACACACTATAGGTGAATAGTAATCCGTTTGCAAATATTTTATAAACAAGTAATACCACTAAGCTGACAGGAAGAAGAAATATCTTAGAATTTCAATCAGTAGGAAAGTGAGTCTGGAGACAGCAAGGGGATGTCAAAAAGCCCTTGTGTTCAAAGAGAAGTAATAGGAGAAATGAGGTTTCAAAAGCAGAGGCTGGTTAATTGGTTAATCACAAGCCTTAATCTTGATGCCTTGTTGAGGGGGTGGTGGGATGGAGACTAACTTGTCTCTCCCACCTTAGAAAACAGGATGAGTTGTTTCTCTTCTATAAAAGGGGCATGGAAAATTCTTAGAGCATGCACATAGGGCGGAAAAAAGCAGAATGAGAAGGGATATTGTGGATGCTGTCTCATAATACAGCTCCAGGAGCCAAGTTATTTGGATCGGATTCCTCTAATTCTTGTTTAAATAAGGCCTACTAGTCTTATCGTCTATTTTCTCCCATTCTCACAAAATCAAAGAATTTCTGAGCTTGTAATCTGGACTGGTGGTTCTCAGCCCCCTTTGCACAATAGACTCTCCTATGGGACTTTTTAAAACACTGTTTGTCAAAAAATGCCAGGGTCCTTTTCATGTGTTCAGTGTCCATTTGAATGTCTTCCTTGGTGAAATGTCTGTTTAAGTCCTTTGCCCATTTTATGATTGGATTATTTGTCTTTTTGTTGTTAAGTTGTTAAAGTTTTATATATATTTTGTTTGTGCTCTTTCAAGATCTATCTGTATGAGATCAAATTGACAACAGCAACTCAAAAGATTAGATAGGAATCTTAGGGGGCAGTGAGTTTATGTTACTGGGGAAGAACAACTCAGAAAAAGAGGGTGAGAATGGTTGCATAACTCAAAGAACATAATCAATGTCACTGAGTTGTACACATAGAAACTGTTGAATTGGTATATGTTTTGCTGTGTATATGCTAAAGAAAAAAAATTAATGAAAACAAGATGCCTGGGTCCTATTCCAGTTCAGCTGAGGTGAGGCCTGGGAGTCAGTGTTCTTCTTTAAAACCTCCCAGATAATTCTAATATGCTGTCAGGGGTGAGAAACATGGTTTAGACCTACGTGCCTGCCCTGGTGGGTGGGTGCAGCTGCCTGAGCACAGTGTTGAGGGGGGCTGCAGCCACATCGGCCACAGCAAGAAGGAGTGCTGTGATCAATTACTGCTGTCTGCCACGTGTGCAGGAGGCGGACTTGGTGGTTCGTGTGCCATCTAATTCCTTCAGATTACAGATGAACAAACAGACACAGAGAAGAAGGAAGGGTCTTTTCCAAAGGCATGCAGCAAATTAATGATCAGATCCAATCTTCTGAGTTCTGGTATCGTCTGCTTTCAAGTTCTCTGCTACTCACTGTTGCTGCTAGCTGCTGTGGAGTTGGCCCCTGACTCATGGTGACCCCATGCGCAGCAGAACAAAATGCTGCCTGGTCCTGCACAATCTCCATGATCGATTGCAGGTCAGACTGTTGTGATCTATTAGGTTCTCACTGGCTGATTTTTGGAAGTAGATTGCCAAGCCTTTCTTCCTAGTCTGTCTTAGTCTGGAAGCTCTGCTGAAACCTATTCAGCAACATAGTAACACGCAAGCCTGCAGTGACAGATGAGTGGTGGCTGCTCATGAGGTGCACTGGTTGCTACTCATGCCCACTCAGTATCCCCACTGTGGAGGCCAGTCTTCCATCCCCTGCAGTGGTCCAGAGCCAGCAGACTAGTTCTCTGTACCTACTGATCACAGTGGACATCAATTCATAACCTGTCCCGGTGGCTCTTCTAATATCTGTCCTATGGAAGCCAGGTGGACAATTATGTGGGAGTACTAAGACTACAGGGGGCTAGGAACCATCAGTCAGGTAGAAATGTTGTTATGTCCGACTGCGTAAGTGATAAGTTGCTCTGTCAAAGCAGGTGAGTGTCATTTGCCGAGGTGAAGACACTGTAAGAACAGATCAAGATTTGAGGATGCCAGAGTCTCTACATGCATCTGTCGCCTTCACTGTTTTATCTCCAGCCCCTTGCACTGTGCTAGGCACATAGAAAGGACTCAGTAAGTATTTTCTGAATGCTGTTAAATGTAGGAAGTGGGACCTGGCAGCAAGGATGAAGGCTAAGCAGGGAATGTGGGTGGATGAAGCTATACAGGAGTGAGACCAAGAGGCACTGACTCACTGAATGATGCCTGATTCCACCATTGCCTGACAATTCCAGAAGGGCAGGGACGGAATGTCTGCCTTGCTCTCTATGACATGCCCAACTGGCCCACATTATGACTTTTATTGGCCCTAGTCACTTTTGCCTTCATTGGTCCCACCTACCGTAATTGATGTTCATGAGTTTTAAAACATGGCATTTTTTTCCTGATGTGAAAGAAGAATTAAAACATTTTCTTTGATCCTAAAAAGTCATTTTTTTTCTTCTGCTTTTGGGGCCCTAGGAACTGTGCCTACTCTATCTAATGGATGATTTGGTCCTTATCCCCAGTACCTAGCATTGTACCCAATGTGGGGGGTAAGGGTCTCAAGAGCTGATGAATGAATGAATGGGTGAATGAGTAAAATGTATTTAGGCCGTGTCTAAGTGAGACAGGCCTGTGCACTTTCTCCCAGGATGCTGAGATGTTCGTGTCTGTAGCACCTAATGACAGGGCTGTCATAGAATCAGTTCCAATACCTGTTTGGTGCATGAACAAAATGGGTCCAAGTGGAAGGGGGAAAGTGGTGATGTTCTAGGAATTCCCAGAAGTGCATATTGTGGCCCTCATTTGTCCTTGAATGTATTAATGTGTCTCCAACCACATTTACCTACCATTATCCATCCATTCATCCTTCATTCATCTATCCTCCCTCCACCCCTCCATCCAACCTCTATTCACCCATACATCCACCATCATCTATCAATCTACCCTCCATCGGTCATCAGTTCATCTATCATCTGTCAACCATTCATCTATCCATCTGTCATCCAACTCCATCCATCCATCCATCCATCTCCATCCATCCATGCATCCATCCATGCATCCATCTCCATCCATCTATCTACCCTTCCAACAAATATGTATTGAGTACCTTCTGTGTGCCAGTCATGGTATGGTACTTGGCTCTAGGGATACACTGGTAAACAAAACAGATATGGTGCATTTTCTCATGGAGATTACAGGCTGGAAGGAGAGACTGTCATGAAATAAATGTATAATTTAGAAAAATGTGCTAAGTGCTAGGAAGGAAAGCACAGGGTTCTTGGAGAGCCTGTAGTGGGGGGACCTGACCAGTCTGGGAAGAAGGGGAGTTAGTGTGGTGAAAGGGGAGAGAGCATTCCTGGCATCCGAAACAGCATGAGCAAAGGCTGGGTGGCAGGAGGGAGGATGCTGCATTTGTGGAACAGAGGGAAGGTGGAGTGGCTAGAATGCAGGGGGAGGAGGGAAGAATTGTTTGATATTAGACTCCAGAGGTGGAAAGAGTCAGATTGTTCAGGACCTTGCAGGCCATGGAGGAGTCTCTGAGTGGTGCAAATGGTTAATGTACTTGGCTGCTAACCAAAAGGTTAGAGGTTTGAGTCCACCCAGAGGTGCCTTGGAAGAAAGGCCTAGCAATCTACTTCCAAAAAAATCAGCCACTGAAAACTCAATGGAGCACAGTTCTATTCTGACAAACGTAGGATCCCATGAGTCAGAATTAATGTGACGGCATTGTGTATGTGTCTGTGTGTCTGTGTTCTGGTTTTGTGGGCCATGGAAGAGGAGCCCTGGTGGCATAATGGTTAAAGCACTCAGCTGCTAAGCAAAAGGTTGGAGGTTGGAACCCACCAGCTACTCTTAGGGAGGAAGATGTGGTAGTTTGCTTATGTAAAGATTACAGTCTTGCAAACCCTGTGGGGAAGTTCTACTCTGTCCTGTAGTGTTGCTATGAGTCAGAATTGACTCGACAGCAGTGGATTTGGGTTTGGTTTGGGCCGTGGAAATGCCTGTGGAATTTACCTTGAAAGCAAAGGGGAGTCTAATCAAGAACTAGGTTATGTTTAAATCTACCCATGAGAGAATTCAGAAAAAAAAATCTTTAAGTATAGAAAACATTCAACACAATTATTGTAGTCTTTGTTAAGACCATTATCTGATTCCTGCATAAACTATAAAGCCAGTTTCTTTGAGCATCCATTTAGAAACTCATTATTGCTTAATTAAATACTCATTCTATTAATTCTATTCAATGTTTTAACCCCATTTGTAATTCAAGAATGTAAAATTAAATAGATTAAAATGAAATAGTACCATTTTACATTTGTATAGCAATGTGCACTCAGTGATTTAAAAACCATAAACATTCATTTACCATACCAGAACAGGAGGAATTACTGATTGTAACATTACTGCCTTTAATTGGAAAACAAAACAAAACAAAACAGATAAAGTTACTATTTTGTTAAACTGTTCGGCAAATCAAATACCAGATGCAAATATGTTTTTATGCAATCACTGTGGGTGATTGGCTTGGGATATACTGAGGCTCCTTAGCTTTCTCCTCCAAATTCAGAACTGAGTTATCTTATTCTTTCTTTGACAAGGTGGGGTGAGTTTTAGACGACATTTAGGGAAAGGCTGCCTGGACTTGCCACAAAGGTCAAAACCACACGAGAGCGGGACTTGCATTTCATTATACATCCAGAACGAACGCTCTTTCTTCAAGAGCGAAGAGTGGGTCTTTAGGTTAACTTGGAAGAGGGCAATAATGATGAACAGCCTGGAGAGCAAGCAGGGGGTGGGAAGAAGTGACGGTAGATGAGTTTAAGGGCCTGGACATAGCAAGTCTACATGCTTGACAACAGGAGTCTCAAGTTCATGAGCTGCCAGCCCTGAGGTTGTGTGGAGGACTGCTGATGAACTTGGAAATCTGGGCCCTGGCCTTGGAAAACTAAAAGATCAAGTCTCAGAAACATTTATAACCCCGATTTCTATTTGTGAGGAAACAAGAATGGGGGAGAGATCATCAGAAATTTAACTTGCAAACACTTTTATGAGTCTATGTTTACATAAAGGATAGAGCATCTAATATCTTGTTGGTATCATAACGGGGTAGAGACTGTGATTGATATAAATAAGATAATGCATTTAAGGAGCCTGGCACATTCCTAGCATATAGTAAGAAGTCAATATTTGTTAGCAATAATGGTAATGATGACAGATTCTGATTCTATAGCATATGAAACTCTTACTAATAAATCAGAGAATATAGTTCAAACCACTATGACTCTTCCCATTCCTATCACAGGCTGCCTTATAATGCGGCTATTTGTGTATATAATTGTTTATGTGTACTTTATTTATATATATACATATATAATATTATATCTAATATAATATCTAAAATATTTAAATATTATATTAAAATTTAAAATACAGTAAAACCTGAGAAAGCTGGAACCTGTGTAAGGTGGAGACTCATCAGAGAAATAAAACTCGAATATTTAACGCTAATGGAGAGCCATAGAAAAGTGGTAAGACTGCACCCCGTCAAAGGCGGAAAACTCACAAGACCCGGAAAAACAAGGCAGTTCCATTGAGTTCTGGCTCTCACAGATTTCACTGTATAGAATATAAAAATAGAAAATGTAATTATATATATAAAGTGCACATAATATGACATGTATATATATAATATTTGGGGCCCTGGTGGCGCAGTGGCTAATCATTAGGCTGCTAACCAAAAGGTCAGCAGTTTGAATCCACCAGCCGCTCCATGGAAATCCTATGGGGAAGTTCTACTCTGTCTAAAGGGTCGCTATGAGTCGGAACTGACTTGACAGCAATGGGTATGGATATAATACTTGAAAAAAATTGTTTTTCAAAAGTATACAGAGGTCTAAATAAAATCCACTCAGTATCTTAAAAAAAAAACCCTTATATCTCAGAAGTGATAAAAAACAGAGCCACACAAGGGACTCTGGGGTTGCTTGACTGGGAATCGTGGCCTGCACATCAGCCAGCCCTCGGGGCACTAGATCCTACTGAGCCCTTTGCTAGCCATGCCGCAGTAGGACAGGCACAGCCAGCCCCAAAGTGACTGTACGATCGGGATGGGAGGAGGACATTTGGGAAGCTGAGAAACCATCGTGGCCCCAGACATTGGTGAGCATCATTTTGACTCTTTTCTCCATTTGGTTAAAATTCTGTAAATGCCTTGTTCTCTTTAAAGACGAGGAGTGATATCTGAGCTTTTATTTTCAACGCTCATGAGAAATAGTTCACCCAGAGAAGAAATACATCAGACGCTAGAGCTAGGACTCCTAGAGCCCGTGGGCCCAGGAGAACCTGCCACAGACTTCCCTGTCCTCTCAGGCAGCAACAGCCGGCTCATGCCCTTAGCAACTGTGAGCTCCGTGAGAGTGGGGACCATGTCTCTGATTCCCCAAACGGTCAACATCACATCGCTCACACAGTGAGAGCACTATAGACAGACATTACGTTTTGGGATCGTTTTGTCTACAGAATAAAAATCCATGGGGGAAAGCGACACTGTGTGTGTGTTTGAGGTTCTCACAGTGAGAACAGCGACGCACTGAGGAAAGGGCGTAAACTAAATGATAGTTCAAATGGCAGAGATGATAGAAAGACCTCCCAATGGTGAATGAGATTCTTCCTTTTCAGAAGATCCTTCAATATGTTGAGTAGACATATTCCAGGGTGACTGCATAATCCACACAACCCACCCCCAGCCCCTGGTAAAAAGAGTGTTACTAGGTAGTCTTTGGAGTCCCTGGGTGGTGCAAACAGTTAAGCACTCATCTAGTAGCTGAAAGTTTGACAGTTCCAACTCACTCATAGGTGCCTTGAAAACCCTATGGAGTGCAGTTCTACTCTGCACACTTGGGGTCGCCATGAGTTAGAATCAATTTGAAGGCAACTAATCAGCAGTTTGAATCTACCAGGTGCTCCTTGGAAACTCTATGGGCAGTTCTACTCTGTCCTACAGGGTCACTATGAGTTGGAATCAACTTGACGGCCATGGGTTTGTTTTTCTTTTTTTTTTAAGAACAACAACAACAGGCAGCCATTTTGTGTCATGTGATCCCAGCTTCCCTGGCCACAGTTGACTGGACCCTGAGGTGGCCACCTGACTCAGGGCTAGAAAATCCACTGGCTGCTTCATGAACAATCAGATTATATCTGTTAAGAATTTGAACTCCGAGAAATAGAGGCTACAATCAGATGAAGGGTCCTTGAATCCACAGTATCTCAGTAGTTAACCATGGGGTGGCCATTTTTCTCTCATTTTTACAGATGAAATATCAGAGAAATCCAGTGTGCAGCAGGGAGGAGCAATAGCACCGAGACATTCAGAGAACAACCAAGGAGAGGTCTTGCGGCACTCAAAGACAGAAGACCAACTATGAGGGGCCCTCAGTCTGACTGGTTTCCAGGTCCTGCTCTCATTCCCACGAGGTTGGGTTGTACATCTTGTCTGTGGGATACTTCTGTGCCTGCAACAACTTCATGTCCAGACCAGCCATCTTGATAGGTTTCTACCCCATGCAACCAATGAAGCCCTGGAGAAAGCAACCCTGTTGAATGTCTGCTGTCTTCAGCAGGTACATGTCCTTTTGATGACGATTGAGTCTCACAGATCTTTTTAAAGCCTTTCTTTCTTTTTCATTTATACTTTTAGTTATGGAAAATTTTAAACATTTACAAAAGTCCACTAAATAGATAATGAACCCATGTATCATCATCAAGCGTCAGAGATCTTCAACTCCTGGCCATTGCGTTTCATCTACACACCCTCCTTCTCCCCATTGCTGCATGATTCAGAGCAAACCCCAGACATACCATTTCATCTGTAAATATTTCAGGGGGCATCTCTGAAAGATCAAGACTCTTCTTAAGAAAACAATCAAAATCCCCTCTTAATCCAACTAACATTTCTTCTACTGACAATTATTGTGTTTCTCTTTTGTGCCAGATGCTTTGCTAAAAATATTTGTAAGTTATCTCTATTATGCAAAGAGAAAATACCCTCTAGCCATGATAAAGAGTTACAGAGAAGCCTATTACACGTTCTCATGTGTTGGCAGTTTTCCCAGTCAAGTATTGTTTCCAGCCACCACCCGTCTGTCAGTTTCTTGTACTGTGGTGGCTTGTGTGTTGTTATGATGCTGGAAGATATGCCATTGTATTTCAAATATGAGCAGGGCCACCCATGGTGGACAGGCTTCAGTGGAACTTCCAAGCTAAGACAGGCTAGGAAAAAAGGCCTGGTGATCTACTTCCAAAAATTTGCCAATGAAAACCTTACAGATTGCAACAGAACACTGTCTGACTCGCTTGCTTTGGCCACATCATGAGGACCGACCTACTGCTAGAGGAGGACATCATGTTTGGTGAAGTAGAAGGTCCAGAAGTATAAGCGAGACCCTCGGTGAGATGGACTGACACAATGGCTGCAACAATGGACTCGAACATGCTGATGATCACGATCAGGATGACACAGGACTAGGCAATGTTTTGTTCTGTCGCATACGGGGTCGCCTTGAGTCAGCGTCAACTCCACGACAGCTATCTATCAATCTACGGTTACTAAACAGGTGAAATGCAAAACCCAAAGGTGGAAATAATTCAACAATAATAAGGAATAGCAACTCAACAAGAAAGAAACAAGTTCATGAGTGAAGATTATTCTCTAAGACTCACTGCCATACAGGTAATGTGGTTCTTGATATAGTAGAATCGATAAAGAGGTCCCACTAGTTGGTGTGATGCAGGGTAGCCCTGGGCCAGAAGGAGAGCTACGTTCCTGGAGGGTTGTTGTCTGGGGTCCCGTTCCATGGAGAGGAAGGACTAAGTGTCCCTAAGCCTGGCTCTTCATGTGCAGGGGGATGGGCCAAAGGGTGAGACAGAGAAACAATCTTTGCTGCCTTCTTAGGCAGAAATTTTCTGCCTTCCTCTCTGTGCACTCTTCTCTGTCAACTCCTTTTCCTATGAGGAGTTTCCATGTATTGGCTGCAGGACATATAGGACGTGCTGGATACATAATTTTTGTGGAAGATGACTGGCCACATTCATTTATTCTGGTTCTCGAGGGGTCTCTAATGACTGTATTCTTCCTCTACACAACCCTGCCTATGAGTCTCCTCAAATCTGTCAAATACAGAAACATGCTTTTGAAAATGACTAAAAGAAAGAGTTTTCAGGTAGAAGAGGCTCAAATAGCAAAACATGTCTTTATTTCTACAAAACAAAATGAAAACACACAGCCACCAAAAATTGGCAGGGAAATTATGCTGTTGGGTAGTGGCTCTTCGCTATGTTCACACTAAACCGTGAGTGTTGGAGAGCTATTTCAGGAGTCCTACCGATGTATCAAGGTGCCCTGGTGGCATAGTGGTTAAAGCGCTCAGCTGCTAACCAAATGGTCAGCAGTTTGAACTAACCAGCTGCTCCATGGGAAAAAGATGTGTCAGTCAGCTTCTTCTGCCAAAGACTGCAGACTTAGAAACCCTATGAGGCAGTTCTAATTTGTTCTATAGGGTTGCTATGAGTTGGAATCGACTCCATGGAAATGGATTTGGTTGTTTTTTGTTTTTTTGACCAATGTATCAAGAATCTTCCTCTAAACAATGGGAATTTAAACTGCCTGAAGAATCTGTTACTTACGTTTTATCTGTTTTGTATACTGTTGTTCCTATTTAAGATATTGCTTGGGGGAGATGGGAAGAGTTTTACTGTTAAAAAGTTTGAAAACCATTGCCCTAGGGAACTGATGAAATAAATATTACATTAGATGGTGACAGGAAAACCAAAACTGAGAAGCAAATATGCCCACATTCTTTTCTCTCTAAATGCTGGGTTCAGACACATTATTCCATCTGACATCAGCATCTTTCCTCCAGTTGAGCTTCTGTTCTCTCTTTCAAAAAATAAAAGAGAAAACCAAACACATTTGTATGTGACAAGATAATTGAAAATCATTTAATTCTGAGAAGCAAAGAGATTTTCTGTAGATACACGCTTTCGGCCACTAACATCTGAACCTGGACAAAGAGTGAATTTTTCAGGAACAATAGCAATAGTCTTTATAGGTCTGCTATAAAGACGCTGGAGTTTGGTTTATACATTCCCACAAATTCATAGCAGTGGGAAATTCACAGATGTGGGAGCAAGTTCTGGTGGCCTTTAACCCACTGGTGTAATCCTAGATTAATTTCTTAACTTCTCTGGGTCCCAGACCCTTTATCTGAGACTTATGCTCTCAGACTACAACAGTAGTTCTTAACCCTGACTACATATTTAAACCTTATGAAAACCTTCAGAAATTACTGGTGATCTGGGCCCCACTTTCAGAGATTTTTCTTGGGTGGGGCCCAGGTGCCTGTATTTCTAAAAGTTCCCCATAGAATTCTAATGCACATCCAGTGATGAGAACTATGGCTTAATGACCACTAAGGCACCTCCGAGTTTTATGATGAAAAGTTGTAAAGATCTCTGTGATCATTCTAACTTGTGTTGGGTCCTTGCAATGAGGACGAGGTGTTGGGGTGCCAAAGGCCCCAGTGGTGGGGGCCTTGAGAATTCACACAGTTCCATGAGAGGAGAACACAGGGGTTGCTAAGCAGGCCAGTGAAACACATACCACAGAAATGCAAGGCTGCCTTCTGGAGGCCATCTCTCCCCTGACTATCTTATGACTGCAGATGCTTCTCTTCCCTCAGCAATGTCTGTTCCCTGTACCCCACCTGACAGCCTGCTTAGCAAAGAAGGGGTCTGCTGCTGCAGATGCCTCAGTCCTGACCTCTTTCCTGCACTCCACGGTCGCATGTCCAGGTCCTCCTGGAATGGCCACCTGGACGACTAACGGAGAACAGAGCTTTTTAGTATAGTAACAGAGCTGTGCAACCATCACCAAGATCAATTTTAGAACACTTTCATCAACCCCAAAAAGAAACCCCATACCCATTAGCAGTCACTCCCCGGTTCTCTCCCCTACCCACTGCCCGCCCTAGACAACAACTAATCTACTTTCTACCTCTATGGATATTTCATGTAAATGGAATCACACAATATGTAGCCTTTTGTGACTGGCTTCTTTCACTCAGAATGCTATTTTCAAGGTTAATCCGTATATCAGTACTTCATTCCTTTTTATGGTCAAATAATATTCCATTGTATGGATACACAACGTTTTGTTTATCCATTCATCTGTTGATAGAATATTCTCCCTCCCCAATCTTTGGCTATGATGAATAGTGCTGCTATAAACATTCATGTACGAGTTTTTATGTTGACATATGTATTCATTTCTCTTGGGTAGATACAGAGGAGTGGAATTGCTGGGTCATATGGCAACTCTATGTTTAAGGGCATGGATTTAAACCATTCATCAAATGTACGTAGCTGCACCTTTCAAATACATGAAGCCATATACTTTTTGCCAGCTTCTCAGAGCCCACTATCCTCTGGCTCCCATGCTAGGAAAGGCAGCATTTGAGAATAAGTCTCCATTTTTTAATGGCATGAGGGGCAGGGAAGGAGGAAGTACTACGAGAGAGCCCTATCTCTTTCAAAACCTTTGGCTAAACCACTCTGAGGAGCCTCCTTCTTCCTGATTTGCATGGGGGTGTTGCTCAGGTTAATGCAGACACAAGGGAAACCTCCCCACTCCCCCTTGAGAACCAGCCCCCTTCACAGGCATGCCACTCTTCCTAACTAGAGAAAGTACATCTTTAATCTCTGGAGCTGGAGGAGAATCGACACACTTTGTTAGGCTCCTGACGCTAACACCTCAGTGCAAATAAGGACAAGAGAAACCTTCTGCTTTCATTACAAGGGATTTGTAAAAATTCATACGTGGGATTGATTTACAGTTTCTTATTTATATTTAAATCCCAAATGTCTTAGTCAGAAGAAACTGCTGTAAATCCATCGTCTGTGTTTGCACCATTGATTCCTGCTTCAAATAGACCCCAAGGGCCCAACCGTAATTCCCATTTGCAAGTCCACATATTTCTTTCCAGAGGGGGCTGCTGGAGTTGCTGAGAACATCCGAATTCCACAGGGAGAAGAGATAGATGAGAATCATTCCCTTGGGAATGAGGCCCAATTAGAAAGAGAGGATTAGGAAAATCATTCTCTGTCCCTTCTGGGCTCTGATCCCAGCGTGGAATAACAGAATGGAAGTCTGTGTGGAGAGAGAGGTGCCCCTGAGACACTCTTGCATGTAGAACCATTATTCATGTTTAATGCTACAGGAAGCTGTATCACCTACTGGCTCTGGGACCTTGGGAAAGTCACTTAACGTCTCTGCGTCTCAATTTTCTCATCTGTTAAAATGAGAATCATAACAGTGTCTACCTCACAGGATTATTATGAGGACTCTTGTTGTTGTTGTGTGCTGTTGTGTTGATTCTGACTCACAGTGACCCTACAGGACAGAGCAGAACTGCCCCATAGGGTTTCCTGGGCTGTAATCTTTAAAGGAGCAGATCGCCAGGTCTTTTCTCCCACAGAACTGTTGGTAGGTTCAAACCACCGACCTTTGGGTTAGCAGCTGAGCGCTTAACCACTGTGCCACCAGAGCTCCTTATTATCACAACTATATAAGGCGATTGGTAAAATGCTTAGAAGAGTACCTGACACATTAAAAGGAATATAATGCGCATTTTTATAATGAACATGAGCAAAATAAGCAGGAACAAAGAAGGAAAGTTTGGTACACTGAGCATCATTACAATGAAATGAACAAAGAAACAAACTTCTTTGTTCTTTTTGGAGTCTTTTTGTTTCAGTAGCCTAGCTTCTATGTAAATAATATTCCTGCCAATATAAAGTTCCCCTGTTGTCTAAACTAATTAGAGTTGGGTGTCACTTATAACCAGAAGTGTCCTGACCAATATTTTTTATTTTCTAATTGTATTCTTCATCTAAGTCAGGGTTTCTCACCTCAGCACTATGGACATTTGGGGCTGGATAACTATTTGTTGGCTTGGGGAGAGCTGCCCTGCACATTGCGGGATGTTGAGCAGCATCCCCGGCCTCTACCCACTAGATGCCAGTAGCACCCTCCTCAATTGTAACTACCACAAATGTCTCCAGACCTTGTCAGATGTCCCCAGGGGAGGGTGTGCAAATTGTCCCTGGCTGAGAATCACTAATCTAACTAAACCATGTGAGGGGCTCCCCAAGTGTCATCTGTCTGTCAACCAAAAAAAAAAAAAAAAAAAAAACCAAACCCATTGCCATCAAGTCAATTCCTGCTTATAGTGACTCTATAGGACAGAGTAGAACTGCCCCCTTAGAGTTTCCAGGGAGTGCCTGGTGGACTCAAACTGCTGACCTTTTGGTTAGTAGCCATAGCACTTAACCACTACACCACCAGGGTTTCCGTCTGTCAACAGTACACCCAAATACTCCGAAGACAAGTTTTATCAGCAAGCTGGTCTGTAGTGCAGTGAATTACTTCACATGGCCCTTCTAGCCACGGTCTTTGTGACTCACACACAATGACTGAATGGGATTATGCAAATAAGGTCTATGGAACCCAAATGAAGGGACTACTCAGTTTTGCCATCCTGCTAGGCTTAAAATAAGCCATCTCAGAAGTGGGAAAGAGAGGATCTCACCACTACCAAAGAAGAAGAGCTAAGAGCTAAGCGTGTCCTTGGGACCCGGGATCCCTGCTCTGAGAAGCTCCTGGAACAGGGAGACTGAGAGAGAGAGCTGTAACACTGCAGACGGTGACAAGCGGCGGCAGAGAAGCAGTGGCAGAGAGATGGTGGCAGGAGAAACCCGCAGGAGACACTGGCAGGAGACAGCATGGTAGGCTTCCTGGCCTTTGGGCAGGAGGCTTGCTGGAGAAGTAGGGTGCCTTCAGGCACTTACTGGCAGAGCTAAAAGAGCTTAGAAACATTTGCCCGAGAAGAGCAGAGGCTGAGGGGCTAAAAGAGCTTTGTAACACTTGCCCAAGCAAGGCAGAGGCCAAGGGCCAGAGAGAGGTGTGTCTGTGGGCATAGCTAACAAGAGGCTGTCCTGACAGAAAAACTGTATCCTGAGCATTCCTGAACCTGAATTGTAACCTGTTACTTTCCTCCCTAATAAACCCCATAATCGTGAGTATTGCCTGTGAGTTCTGTGTGGCCATTGCAATGAATTACTGAACTTAGCAGATAAGTGGGAGGGAAGGTTGGTGTCAGAATTGGTAAAGATCATGGAGAAAGGAGGCATGTCTGACCTCCGCCTCATAGGAACCAGCCTTGGGCTGTTGATCTTAATTCTCCTTTCCCCTTCATAAAGTTAGAGAAGGTCAGACGCCGCTGCCACACCATTTTTACATGGTCCTAACTCAAATCCCATAGGAAAATACTGAAACAGCATAATAACATTTTCCGGAGTAATTCAATCAGACGTTGCCAGAAAAAAACATTCAAGGGTAAAACTAACAACTGTAATTATTATGAAAATTATTGATGTAGTTTTCATTACCTACAATTTTTGAATTAGCAACTGATAATCCCTTTTATAAAAGAAAAAAATAATAAAAAGAGTGTTTCTTGCTTTCTGTTCTCCCTGACAATTGCCAGCCTCTCACTTTACGATAAATACATTTCATGCCTGTATGCACCAGGTGGGCACAGGGCAACAAGCAGCCCCAGCTCCCAGGCCGGGGTCTAGCCACAGGGTTCCCCCAAGGAAGACGGGCTCACAAGAGGCTGTTCTGCCACCCATGGGCCTATCACGACATATCTCAGGGAATTAGAATAGGGGCACTTTCCATTTGGTCTATGTTATGGATTGAATTGTGTCCCCCTAAAACATGTGTTGAAATCCTAACTCTTATCTGTAAATACGAACCTGCTTGGAAATCGGGGTTTTCTTTTGTTATATTAATGAGATCAGGGAGTCCCTGGGTGGTCCAAATGGTTAAGTGCTCAGCTACTAACCAAAGATTGGAGGTTTCAATCCATCCAGAGGTGCCTTGGAAGAAAGGCTTCGCAATCTACTTCTGAAAGATCATGTCTGTTGAAAACCCTATGGAGTACAGTTCTACTCTGCCACATGAGGTTGCCATGAGTAAGAGTCAACTCAGTAGCAACTGGTTTGGTTTTTTTAATGAGGTCATACCAGTACGGGGTGGGTCCTAGACCTAATCACTTCAGAGTTATAAAAATAACAGAATAGGCACAGAGGAAACAGAAGGGGAAGAGGAAGACAGACAATGGAGACAGATGCACCTAGAAGCCCAGGAACCAGGTATTGCTGGCAGATAATAGAAGCTGAAATAGACAAGGAAGGATCTCCCCCTAGAGCCAGACCCTAAATTAGGACTTCTGGCCTCCTGAATTGTGAGACAATAAATACCAGTTCTTTAAAGCCACTTGTTTGTGGTATTTCTGTTACGGCAGCATTAGGTAGCTAAGACAGTCCAATTAGAGCCGTGTTGAGACTCCAGCTTACGTGGCAATGAGGCATTACTATCTGGGGTACACTTTCCCCTTTCAGTCCTCTAAGCCCTTATAACTCAAGTGTGGTCCTTGGACCAGCAGCACCAGCATCCCCTGCCAGCTGGTTAGAAATGCAGAGTCCCAGATCTTACAGATCAGACTCTGGGTTGTAACCTGATCCCCAGGTGATTCGGTGCTTCTTCAAGTCTAGAAGCTTTGCTTCAGTTCCTCCTGCCTACCAGGGGCAGTTGACCTTTGGCCCTACCTTGGGAAAGAGAGAGGGCTTTGGCAAAGGTGGCCTCTGTCCTTAGCATCTCCAACCTTGACACCTAGAAGCACACTGCCCTGTTCTTGTGTCTTTCCCTCGTCTCAAGGGGGTGTCTCCCCTCCTGTCCAAGGTGAAGCCTGCTCCCTGGTTCCCATCCCCCCTAACTCCTTCCTGTCCTGCTCCCCCCTCCCAGCTTATCCCTCATCTCAAGCCTATAAACCTGTTCAGGACTCCTCAGCAGGAAGGAAACCAAACAGAGTCAAAGCAGCCCTCAACCCTACCACCCTCTCATTCCCTTCACGAGAGAACCTCTATTTCTTCCCCTCCCAGTGTGCGATTAGAGAGTATTAAATATATCCACAGAATTGCTATGAAGGCTAAGGAGCACAAAAATAAGTGTTGTAAATTTATTTGCAATCAAGGAACAATGTAAATTGGTTATTGTTGAGATGTAACTACAGAAGAAAACACACTGTTCAAGAACCCTTATCAGGTCTGATTGAACAGGTGTCAAGGGGGCTTTGAATGACACCCACACATAAACAGGCAAGACACACTCCAGCAGCAAAACCCAGAACAGCAGCGCTGCTACTTTAACCTGAACTGCTACACCTGGGGGAGGAAGGGACGCAGGGAAGGAGGGAGGCGGCCATAATCTGAACATGGAAAACAGGAAGGCTTGCAGAGCAGGGAGCTTTAAGGGAAGAGGTGAGGTCTTCCAGCTTGATGTCCCCGCCTAGTGATTGGGTGGGTGTCCTACCTCAGAGGCAGTGGGCATTGCCAGGCCATTTAGGAGACTGAGAGACAGAGAGAGTGCAACACAGAGACACAGATCCACATGGAGAGGCATGCACAGACACACGCAAAGACAAAGAGGTAAAGAGAAAATGGGACTGGAGAGAAGGGGAGAGCAGCAAAGAAGGCAGAGATAACACACAAAAAAGACAGGGAGAGGGACAGAGAAAGGGAGGAGAGAGAAATGGAGAGAAAGAAAAAAACAAAGAGGAGAGAGGTAAAGAAGGTAGAAGTAAATAAGTATAC
This sequence comes from Trichechus manatus latirostris, assembly GCF_000243295.1. NCBI lineage: Eukaryota > Metazoa > Chordata > Mammalia > Sirenia > Trichechidae > Trichechus > Trichechus manatus. Next base: position 7,108,209 of record NW_004443989.1, on the reverse strand, counting down.
CACCAAAACCACCAACCCGTTGCCGTTGAGTCGATTCTTATTCATGGGGATCCCATGTATGTTAGAGTAGAACTGCGCTCCACAGGTTTTCAGTGGTGGACTTTTTTGGAAGTAGATTGCCAGGCCTTTTCTTCCTAGTGCCTCTGGGTGGGTTTGACCCGCCAATCTTTTGGTTAGTAGTGGAGCACTTAACCCTTTGCACCATCCAGGGATGGTAGAAGGTAAGAGATATAGGTAGAGGAGAGAGACAGGGAGAGAGAGACACAGAGACAGACACAGGGAGACAGAAAGAGAGAGAGAGGAGAGAAGTGTGTGTGAGGGGAGGGAGAAGCGACTGGTTTTTGTACAAGGCATTTTCTTTTACTAAATAAGAAAATCTGGGCAAAGCCAAGCTTCATACCAGAATTTTCGGCATTCCCAGGGGCCTGTGCGAGTAGACACAGAGAAGGGAAATTTCCGTATCAGTAGAAAACAGTGGCGGAAGCCTCCTGTCTAACCACCTTGAAAGACAGAGACTAAGTCCTCGGTGACTAAGCCTGGGACCAATGGGAGGAGGGGGACAGTGACCATGGCCACCACCAGGAAAGAAATTGACAGCTCACTAGGCACCGCCCCCACACTAACCACTGCGGAGCCCAATCTTTTTGCGTATTTCCTAAAATCAGTGCATTAGGCAAAATTGCATATAATCAGATGACCCTTAAAAGCTCCTGAGTTAGCATGGAAAGAGGCTCTCGAGGCCCCGGGAGGGCTGTTCTGCCTCGAGCGACCCCACTAAGCAGCCACTTCGGAGTGGCTTCTCTGGAGGACTACCTGCTGGCTGACTCTAGGGGCTGCCTGGTGTAGAAAACGCGCCTATGACGCCAAGAACACAAGGTGTGTGGATTGAATGCTCAACCGATGAGGCTCCTGCTTTTCCTTAACCCTGTGCAGGACATTCCAAAGTGTGGATTTGACTGTCGTAACTCATCCTTTTGTTGTCTTTACAAAATCCTGAGTTCAAAGCACCTCTTGAGAAAGTATTTAAGGAGAGATTCTGAATCAGGAAGGAGCCTTGGTGATGCAATGGTTGAGTGCTCAGCTGCTAACCGAAAGGTGAGAAGTTCGAACCCACCAGCCGCTTGGTGTGAGACAGATGTGGCAGTCCGCTTCTGTCAAAATTTATAGCATTGGAAACCCAAATTCTACTCTGTCCTATAAGGTCTCTATGAGTTGGAATTGACTAGATGGCAGTGGGTGTGGTTTAGTTTTTGGTTTTCTGAAATTAGGGAACCAAGCAAAATCTATGGTCACAGCCTCCAGTGACTTTATGTGAACATTGAGCTAATACCACTCACCTCACAGGGCTCTTGGGGGGATTTAGCCAGTTACCATCAAGTCAGTTCTGACTCATGGCACCCCCATGTGTGTCAGAGTAGAGCTGCTCCACAGGATTTCCAATAGGTGATTTTTCTGAAGTACATTTCCAGGCCTTTCTTTTGAGGCCCCTCTGGGTGAACTCAAACCTCCAAACTTTCCATTAGCTGCCGAGGGCATTAACCATTTGCATCACCCAGGGACTCCCAGGGGCTTTAAGATCATGTTTATAAGCATTTCACAGGTCCTGCCCCTGGCAGGGATCCTAACAGGGATTGTAACTGAGATATTAGGTGGTACCATTCTGGGCCCAGCTGAGACCAATCAGCCAACAGAACACTTGGAGCGAATCTCTTCCTACTTGGGTATAAAAACCAAAAACCAAACCCGTTGCCCTTGAGTTGATTCCGACTAATGGCGACCCCATGTGTTACAAAGTAGAACTGCCCCATAGGGTTTTCTTGGCTGTAATCCTGACGGACGCGGATCATGAGGCCTTCCTTCCGCTGGGTGGGTTCGAACCTCCAACCTTTTGGTTAGTAGTGGAGCACAAACAGTTTGCACCACCCAGGGACCTATCTGAGTGCAGGATTCCTTATGTACCTGCATGCAAACAGTACCAGTGCTAATCGTCACCCCTCCGGACAACAATTATTTTTCAAATGTTACAGATGTTGTGATTGTTGAGGACAAAAAGGTGGGCCATTCATGTGGGATATACATTCTAGATAGCCTTGCACATGGAAAAATTCATTCTTTTTTCTTCTCCGTCAACAATAGTAGCTTCTGAATGGAAACAAAGACAAAGTCTCTTAATCATCCGGCTTGAAGGATGCCCGGCTCACAAGTAAATTGACACCACACACACAACCCCCCCAACACATACAGCACACACATACTACATGCACACTGAACATGTACACACACACACACACACACACAGACACACACACCAACATCTAGAGTCGTTGCTATGGCAGCACAGGTGAAAGAGGGAGAAACCTTCACAAACGAAACAGGAAGGTAAGCTTTCTTCTGTCACCCGCGTGCAACCTTAGACTTTCTACAGGGAGGTTAGTATAATTTAAGCCCCAAGGAAGCGCAAGGGCCTGCAGTCATAGCTACAAGGTACAGACCTCCAGGGAAGAAAAGAACAGAACACAATGCTGGGGGCAGTGAGTTCCAGGGCTCATTAGCAGGTAAAGGTGACAGGTGGGTGCCGCCTTCTTCTGAGCAAGCAGCTAGAAAAGAGGCCGCCAGAGGGGGCTTCAAGCCCTGGAGCTGCTGGAATGGGCTGTAGGATAGGATTAGGCTGAACAGAGCAAACTCAGATCGTTGGGCACAACCATTCCTGTTTCCAAAGAAAGCCATGCTCTGCAGAACAACAACCAAAGAGCACTATTAGCATTATTAGTAGTGGAGTGGTGAGAATAAATGCTAATGTCTGCCACTTCCTCTGTGTCTGGCCTAATTGCTCACCCATAAAGCTGGGTTCTATTATTAGCTCCAACTCACAGGTGAGGAAACTGAGGCACAGAGGATGTTAAATTACTTGCCTGGGGTAGCACAGATAGGAAGTGGGGAGACAAGATTCACCTCCAGGTTTGTCTGAGCTAGTGTGTGTATGCTACCCCCACCTGGCTGCTGCCGGGTACCACAGTGTGTTGGGAGAAAACACTCCCTGGGCACAGGGAGAACCTCGGCTCTCCTGCATCTGTGCTGTTCCCATTTGCACAGCTCCAACGCTTCTGTCAGCGATGCAAGGCAAGACAGGTAGTCACGGCAGGCATCCCCCCAGCTTACGGGGCTATGGCTTAAGAGCATGAACCATATGCCATGGATTTTCTAACAGGTAGTGACGGACAGATTTTCAACTCAATTTTTGTTCCCTTTTCCTTGCATATGGTGGGGGACTGTCCTTAGGACTTCCTTCTCACCCCCACTGTCCCAGTCTGTGCTGAATGTATAGAGCAATGATGTCCTCTCTCCTCCTGCTTTCCCCGTCCCTTCTTATACACCCTATGTCCTCACCACCGACAGGCAATCTGCAGGGGATTGTGGTCTTACACGTCCCTTCTAATGGTCAGCAGAGGTGCTCCTGGGACTGAGGTGGGGCAGGAGGAGAGGTTCTCCATCACCTCCAGGGAGTGGCCTGCAGAGTTGTCTGTGACATCACACCTGAGGGTACGGGGGGCATCTGGGTGCAGTGGCCCATTTTGATATAGGGTGGCTCAGGTATGGTTAGAGGATTTGGGAGAAGCCTTAGGGTGGGTGGCGAGGAGAAGGAAACTCAGGGAGGGGGCTAGGATCAACAGTGGAGAGCTTGTGGGATGGGGGTCAAAATCTGAGAACAGGCCAGAATATTCATCACTTGCCCTACAATCATTAACTCCAGATTCCCAGCCAAGTAAAGAGCCACGAGGTACACTTTATATCTGCTCCTACTTCACTCCATCTGCGTCTCCACCATCCCTGACTCCTTCCACGGCAGCTTCAGAACCATTCCAGTTTCTCAGTCAATTCCCCCAGAGGTGTGAAGGATATTGGTCCCCAGCCCACTGGTGTGACCCTTGGGATCCCACATCACCAAGGTTCTCCTCGCCATGAATGTGGGCCCTGTCAGAACTGGAATTCTGTCTCTGCTCCTGAGCCTGGTGCTGGACGCTCCCCTAGACCCTGAGCCTGGGCTTTTGTGTACTGTTGGAGCTCATTTGGAAAGCAAGGGCCCTTCCTCCGTCATCGGTGAGGAGTCTATTCAAGTACAGAGATTAGTGTAACTCAGGGTAGGAAAAAGGTGAAGGTAATCTAAAAGTGGTTTGATCATATTGGAAAAATGGGTACAGACTGCAATTTAATATGATCACACATTTTGGGTTAGGGATTTCGCTTGTGAGAGATTATCTACGGAAACTCCCATACATGTGTACAAAGACATACATTCAAGGACTTTTACTTGTGAAATATTTAAAAAGGGAAAACTAGGAACAGCCAACATGCCCATCAAAAGGGGGCTGGTCAGAGTGTGGAACTTGCATAAAATGGAACATCGCACTGAACCACGACAATGAATGAGGTCGTTCATTGTTCAGCATTATGGATCAGAAGGGAAATCTGTTGTATTGGATGATGGGAACACCTTGGGTTTACTTAGTGAAATAAAATGTGCTAAGTTAATGGAACTGGGAGAATGTGGCCACTTGGGGAACATATGTGGAAGCAGAGATAAGATAAAGAAAGGAGATTAGAGAATCTTCACATTTGTAGACTGCAGGAGCCAAGGACACAGAAATCACCAAGTTGGGGGACAAAGGAGGCTGGCCTACCAGGCTCTACTCCTAGCTGTCATGGTTACAGCCCCACTCTTCAAGTACAGGTAGTGCCCGATTTACGATGTACAGGCAGTCCCTGGATTACAAACGAGTTCCATTCCTAAATCTGTGTTTAAGTCGAATTTGTACATTAAGTCAGAACAGTTAGGTGTGGTTCATATCTAATGTCAGTTAGTCAAATGTTTGTTTTAGTACACAGTGTACCTTTCTATGCACAAAAAAATTACAGAAACTCTTCCAGATACACTAAAACATCTTTAACATAATAATACAGTAATACTAATAACAATGGTTTAGTGTATGTCGCAAAGTAGCAGCCATTTGTTATTGTAAACCACTGTATGTACCTTGAATTTTTAATATTTTATGGAGGTTGGCTCATGACTATGGGTTGTACTAAGTCAGATGTTCTTAACCTGGGGACCGCCTGTATTTGAGTTAAGATGAACCGCACTTACGACTGTGTTTTTCTTTTGGGTACATCTCACTGTTAGTAATGTGTACTACATACAATGTTAAAACATATCTGTATGTTTATATGTAATGTTTCCAACCCCCAAAGACAAATAAAGATCAGATTTATAAAGATATGGATAATAAAAGGCAATAATAATGAAAACTAAAAAAAAAAAAAAAAGAAAATGATGTATTCGATTTATGTCAGAACTGACTTAGGACGGAGTTGCCAGAATGGAACCCTCTCATACGTTATGTTGGGGACTACCTGTAACAGTATTAAAATGAGATAAGCCACACACAAGTTCAGCAGTCTCTAGGGGGTGAAGCAACAGCATTCTGAGGGTTCCCCCTTAGAGGAGGCTAGGGTAGAGTTTATGGGGATGGGTGGTTGTGCAGTGGACAAAGGATGGGATTATGAGGGGCTCGATTTGGGTCGCATACAAAGGCTTCGGGACCTTTGGCTGCTGCTGACATACCCAAAATCATCATTAATGTAAGTAAACTACACAGGTGTGATGGCACATGTCTCATCCATTCCACCTGGAAGACACCTTGGGCTGGGAGATGGTGGAGTCCGTTCTCCTGACGGCTTCTATGAATTTTCTTCCGTTACTAAAAACTACGGGAGCATTTCCCTGCCCTTTATTGCCACTAAGAAAGACCAACACATGTGCACGTGTGCGCGCGCACACACACACACAGACACACACATACATCTGTGTAAAAATGGGTGGAAACAGAATGAGGTCTGGTTAATGGTCTTGTACCCGAGTCAGTTTCCTGGTCTTGGTATTACACTACAGTTACATAAGATGTCACCACTGAGGGAAGCTGAGTGAAGGTTCCAGGGAGTCTATGTTCTATTTTTGTAACTTCCTGTGAGTCTGTAATGATTTCAAAATGAAAAGTTAAAAAAAAAAGAAGATTTTTTCTTTTTAAGTCTGAAACTATGCAGTTTTGGAGCTATACTGCCTATTTCACTAGTAATTTGAAGGAGGACCAACTTGATGTATAGTGGAATCCGCTTTGCATTTGGGTTCTCATTGTGCAGGCCTAGAGCCCTCTCTCGAATGCACCCTGGGTTGAGGGGCAATAAACATTTTTTCATTAAAAAATAAAAGAGAAAGAGAATGAGCTACAGAATCTAGTGTATTTCCTCGTTGATGTCAAGGCTCTGCTGTATAAGCAAGTAGCTCAACAAAATACCACTTTCCCTCCAAATAAATAAGATCATAACGACCGAAGTGAAATAAGGAAATTTTTCAGTGGAGAAACGAACCCTTATAAGAGAACACTCTGTGCAACATTAAAACAAAATCTTTTCTAATCTGGCTAATGTGGTCTTTGTGCTGACAGAGCTAATTGGTGGGTCTATTAGAGTGTTGTAGGGAGTTGCAAAAGACTGACGTCAACATGTTCAAAGCAGTAATTTTCAGACGTGCTTTTCAACTGTGAGCGGAGGGAATATTTTTAACACCCTGAATGGCTGCACACAATGGGAAAATTCTGGCCAATAACATTAACACTGGTACAGATTTATTCACCAAAGAGTGAGGAGATATCTTTTAGTCAGTCTCAGTAATAAGAGTTCAAAGATGGGAAAACGTCACTGACCCACGGCTGACCTTGAGGGTAATTTCTAATTTGTTCCACTGAATTCAGCTCTACCACTGACTAGCTGTGACCTGGGCACACGATCTAACCTCTCTAATCCTCAGCTTCCTGATCTCTGAACTGGAGAAACTATTGCTGTATTTTTTCCACAAATAAAGCACACATGTAAATAACGCATCCACACATATAACGCTTGCAAAAATGCATATTTTTATGCAAATAACACACGCTTTCTACTTTTCTTTTGCCAACTGTACCCTCCCCCAAGAGGTATTTTTGTAAGCACGCTATGCCATTTTTGTTTTACATGTTGCTGTAAAAAAATTAACATAGCGTGCTTAGGAAAATATCTCGGGGAAGGGAGGGTTGGCAAACAAATGTAGAATGAGCATGTTATTTGCATAAAAACATGGTAGAACCTATCTCATAAACAGACCATGAGAATTAAACATGATAAAGTACTTTGGATGGTGAAAACAGTGAAGCCTAGACTACTAGCCAAAAGGTTGGCAGTCACCCATGTTCACTGCAGCACTGTTCACGATAGCAAAAAGATGGAAGCCACCTAGGTGCCCATCAATGGACGAATGGATAAACAAATTATGGTATATTCACACAATGGAATACTATGCAATGATAAGGAACAACGATGAATCCGTGAAACATAACATGGAGGAAAATGGAAGGCATTATGCTGAGTGAATTTACTCAGTCGCAAAAGGATAAATACTGTATAAGGTTACTATTATAAGAACTCAAGAAAAGTTTAAACACAGAAGAAAACATTCTTTGACGGTTACGAGGGTAGGGAGGCAGGGAGGGGGTATTCACTAACTAGACAGTAGACAAGAATTTTCTTAGGTGAAGTGAAGGACAGCACACACTACAAGGGAAGTCAGCACAACTGGACTAAACCAAAGCTAAGAAGTTTCCTGAATACAACCCAACACGTCAAGGGACACAGTAGCAGGGGTGGAGGTCTGG
>NW_004443989.1:7068091-7100358 GCF_000243295.1 Trichechus manatus latirostris | reverse complement strand
GAAAGTATTAGCCCAAAAGACAGAAAGGTCCACATAAACCAGAGACTTCATCAGCCTGAGACCAGAAGAACTATATAGTGCCTGGCTACCACCAAAGACTGCCCTGACAGGGAACACAACAGAGAGTCCCTGACGGAGCAGGAGAAAAGTGGGGTGCAGAACTCAAATTCTGATAAAAATACTAGACTTAATGGTTTGATTGAGACTGGAGGGACTCTGGATGTCATGGCCCCCAAACTCTCTGTTAGCCCGAAACTAAAACCATTCCCGAGGCCAACTTTTTAGACAAAGATTAGACTGGACTATGGGACATAAAATGATACTCGTGAAGAGTATGCTTCTTGGCTCAAGTAGATACATGAGACTAAATGGGCAGCTCCTGTCCGGAGATGAGATGAGAAGGCAGAGAGGGTCAGGAGCTGGTTGAATGGACACGGGAAATCAGGGGTGGAAAGGAGGAGTGTGCTGTCACAGTATAGGGAGAGCAACAAGGGTCACACAACAATGTGTGTATAAATTTTTGTATGAGCGACTGACTTGAATTGTAAACTTTCACTTAAACCACAATAATTAAAAAAACAAAATTTCTGAATGAAAGCAAAAATATTGTTATGGTGGAAAATTTGTAAAATATGGAAAAGGATTAAGAGGAAATAAAGTCATCCCAAATTCTACCACACAGAAATAAACAGTTAACATTTAAAAAAAAAAAAAAAAAAAACAACAAAAACTCAAAAGGTTGGCAGTTTGAAACTACCCAGAGGTGGCTTGGAAGACAGGCCTGGTGATCTGTTTCTAAAAGGTTACAGTCTTGAAAAATCCTACGGAGCAGTTCTGCTGTGCGCACATGTGGTCACCATGAGTGGGAATTAATTTGATGGCAACTAACAACAACAACAAACATGATACTGCACAGAAAGCCCTGAACACACTGTTCTGAACAGAGCTAGTGGACTTCAAGATCAACATCCCCATTTTACAGGTGAGGACACTGAGGTCAAGAGCGTCTAAGGCACTAATGGAGTATCACAGAGCTCATGAACGATGGAGAGAGTACTTGAGCTAAAAGTTATCTGCTGCCCAAACCATATCCACAACACCATTCCATCCTGCCTTGTGAATGAAAGAGCTCAGAAGCGAAACTGGGATTTTAAGGTAGTAAAAAAAATGCTCCTGTAGGTCAACCCAACAGTGTGACCAGAGAGACAACTGAAAACCTGGCGAATCAAGTCCCTCCTCTCTCCTTCCTTGCCTCCTCCCTGGTTTCTGTCTTTGGAGACTCCACGGGTTAGAATAATTGTGTTCACTATTTTAAAAAATCCAGTACTCTCAAACCATCACACTCTTGATGGCAGCGTTTGCTTCCTTGCTGGAATTTCATAGCCTGCAAGTAGCCTTGTCATGTGAATGACTCATTACTTTGCCCAGGTGGTAAAGGATATGTTTGAGTCCTTTTTTGGGTCTAGGATCTATGACCTTGACACATGGTTTGGTCAAGCAGAGATGCAGGAATTGCCTGGGGCCCCATATCCCACAACTGCCTACAAACTCACTGGCAGTGGCAACGCGGCTGCTTTAATCAGAGCACTGCTGACAATGGGCACAGATATAGCTCTGCTAGGTGCCGTTAGGGGTCACCACGGCTGGCTCCCCTCAACAATATTTTACTGGGTGGACGCTGACGAACGGCACTCGGATGGGTCCTGAGGAGCCATCTCACCAGCCTATCCTAATGTGATGCTCCTCTTTCCTTCCCTCTCAAAGCATTAGTGCTCTTTGGGGAACCTGCCCTGGTGACACTGTCCACCAGAAGATACATCTCTGCTAAATGAAACAACTCCATCATTTTTATGCCCATCTTCCCCAAACCAGGAAAACCTACCTTCCACTACCCAAATACTACCAGAGACAAGGACAAGCTGTGTTTGAAATTACAGGATGATCTGAGAGCTCAGGCAAATGAAGTTAAGATGATGTTTTTCTCTAAGCAACAGGGCCATGGAAAAAAAAAACACCAAAACCAAAAACAAACCCAAACCCCAGAATCTTGTTAAAGCTCTAAACCTGAGATGCATTTATAGATACAGGGCAGATTTCCATGCCAACCTAGAAAACTCCAGCAAGTTTTACTGCCCAGTTACAGCAGAATCTTATAAATAGACTTCTCTAGGGAGCAAAATTCTGCCAGATAACCTGAGGGCTTCATTCTGTATCCTTTCAAGTCAGACTCATTGATTGCATTTGCTGACTACAAAATGCCTTCCTTACGTTTCCCTTGAACTAAGCCAGCAAACACAAGGCTGAGGAAGGGCAGAGAACTGTCATTTCAACAAGCTGCTACCCGGGCAGGGATAGATCTCTGGGATGTCACAATCATCAACCTGTACTGAACCACATGCCAGACACTGTGTCATATATTATGGACCTTGGCATGGGAATGCTCTGTTTAATTCTTATAACAAAGTGGGTATGTTTATATCCATTTTACTAATAAACACACTGTCTAAGCTCACACAGGAAGAAAATGATGATGCAGGGATTTGAACCAGGTCTGAGATGAATCACGTGGATCTTCACAGCTTGGCTAGGAGTCCATTAATACAAGATGAACCTGTGTTATTGCCTCCCACTGCCAGGTTGCTGTCGGACAACAAGTGGCACGTCGGAAATAAGGGGGTTTAGGCACTCGGAGGCTAACTGAAATGTAGGTGGTTCAAATCTACCCAGAGGTACCTTGGAAGAAAGGCCTGGTGATCTACTTCTGAAAGGACACAGCTATTGAAAACCCTATGGAGTGCAGTTCTACTCTGACACACATGGGGTTGCCATGAGTTGAAATCAACTTAACAGCAATTGATTTTTTTGGGGGAAGGGGGCTCTATAAAAAGTGGAGTCCCTGGGTGGCACAAACGGTTAAGTTCTCGGAAGGCTGGTGGTTTGAATTCATCCAAAGGTGCTTTGGAAGAAAGGCCTGCCAATCTACTTCTGAAAAATCAGCCATTGAAAACCCCATGGAGCACATTTCTATGCTGACACACCTCGGGTTGCCATGAGTTCGGACACAACTCAATGACAGCTGGCTTGGTTTTTGGTTTGGTTTATAAAAAGTGGAAGCTAAAATGTATTTGGGTAACTGGCACTGATTTTTAACTTTGATGGTCTTGGACTACCTTGTCCCTTTCAGCAGATTCAACGCTGCTGCAAACTCTCTCCCCTTGCATCTAGACAGGTGTAACCTCACGTGACTTAGTTTGTCAATCTTCTACACGGATGGCCAAGGAGTTTTCCAATAGGACGCTGGGTGTTCCGCTCCCCTGCTCTTGCTGAATAGCCTTGAAGAGATGGGACTTAAACTGTGTCAGGGATATTAGTCTAAAGTGAATGAAGTGAGGAGCAGACTTCTCGTTTATGTCCCCAGAGTGACGAATGAGGGAGTGTACTTTTTTTCCTAAGGCAAAGAAAATGGGAACCCAATGCGGATTTCAGACACATGAGAAATAGCTTAGGAATTTAGATGATAGCTGGCTAGAAATAAATTGTACATCTGTTCATTCATTTTAATAAAGTGGAGAGATGGCATGCTGCTTGAGCCCTTGGAGAACCCCGAGTTTTTAAAATTATGATCCTATAATAGTAGCATTAAAATTTGTAATGCAGCCAGTGGTTTCTGAATTGGAGGGAAAATTCATTTTATAAAATAGAAGTTTAGATTTTGGAATGTAAATAGAAAAAAGCAATTTTTCTTGGCCACATATGAATTAGTCCTGGGAGGATACTGCAACATCTTGACCGTAAAATATGTTTTAAAAATCTTATGAGGAAGTTTTTGGACCATTGACAAAACTTCTTTGGGCAATCTCTGTTTAGGTAAATTGCACAGGTGTGAAACATATGGTTAACTGGCTTTGTTATTTCTTTGTTGAACTTGGTGCTTCTTGTACAACAGCAATCACAGATTAATATTTCCATTGGAAATGAGTCTAGTCTGTTACAAATGCAAAATCATTTTTACTTAATAGTAGAAACATAAGGAAGAGAACATTTATAGAGCAGCATTTACCAGTTTCCATCAAAATTTACTTATTCAACAAATAGCGCTGAGTTCGTTATGGGTGAGGCGCTATGCTAGATATTGGAGAAAATACAACAATCCTGATCGTAGGTTTCCGGCTGACTTTGAAATCCAGATGCATTATTAAAATTTCTTTAAAAAATAGGTACTAAGTATTGAGCTTTTAGACAGAGTGAACAATTTCCATTTTATCTCACAAATCAGCAATTCAAGTTTTCAGATAGGAAAGAGGTACAAATAGACACATAGTACTGAGTGGCCACAGACAACACAGGCCCAACTACGAAAAGCCCCAGATTGCCTCAAATATATCAGACTGTGAAGAGGTTGTGTTTAATCTCAGAACTGAAGGCAATTAGCTATTGGTTACCTTCTGCCAAAGATACAAGGCATTCTCCCTAAACTTACTGCGAATCGAGATAGTATCTCAAGAGCTTACATGGATAGGAAGCTTGGGATGTGCCTCATCAGTGGAGAGAGAGAGAGAAAGGAAATGGCACAAAGGTGAAAAATGGTCAAAGTTCCCCACAGGCAGGACCATGGTGTAGGTACTGAGCAGATGAAGGAGGAGAAAAGATCCCACAACATTCTGCTATCAAGCTCTTTTGTAACAAATGCCTAGAATTGGAACCATTGGATCCAAGAGGCCTCCTGGGAATTGTTTTGATCTATCTCTGTCTAGCTTCTTGGGTTCCATTCCTGGAAGTGGAACTACTGGGTCCATAGATAAGAATCTTTTTAAGGTTCTTGATACATACTGCTGTATTTCTTTTTGGGTTCATTCCTTAGCATTTTATGTTCTATGGGGTTTTTCATTTATTTTTCCTTTTGTGAGTGTAATTTTTCCTTCCATCATATTTTTGTCTTCTATTGGTGGCACAGTGGTTAAGAGCTCAGGATGCAAAACAAAAGGTTGGCAGTTTGAATTCACCAGCTGCTCCTTGGAAACCCTATGGAGCAGCTCTACTCTGTCCTGTAGGGTGGCTATGAGTTGAAAACAACTCTACGGCAACGGGTTTGGTTTGGTTATTATCGGTATGTAGGTAAATAATTGCTTTGTGCACCCATTGCTGTCGAGTCAATTCCGACTCACAGTGTAGAACAGCCCCATAGGGTTTCCAAGCCTGTAATCTTTACAGAAGCAGATTGCCACATCTTTATCCCATAGAGCAGCTAGTGGGTTCGAACCTCCAACCTTTCCATTAGCATCTGAGTGCTTAACCACTACGGCACCAGGACTCCTCTTGCTTTGTCTACCTAAAAACCAAAAAATAAAACCCATTGCTTTCGAGTTGATTCCAACTCATAGTGACCCTGTAGGACAAAGTAGGACTGCCCCATAGGGTTTCCAAGAAGTGGCTGATGGATTTGAACTGCCAATCTTTTGGTTAGCAGCTGTCATGGATTGAATTGTATCCCCCCAAAATATCTGCCAACTTGGTGGGTCATGATTCCCAGTATTGTATGATTGTGTACCATTTTGTAAATCTGATGTGATTTCCTTATGTGTTGTAAACTCTATCACTATGATGAGGGTGTATGTGATTTCCCTATGTGTTGTAAACTCATCACTATGATGAGGTTATACTGATGAGGTTTACAAGATTAGATAGTGTCTTAATCCAATCTCTTTTGAGATATAAGAAAGAGAAGTGAGCAGAGATACGTGGGAAACTCCTACCACCAAGAAAGGAGTGCTGGGAGCAGAGCACATCCTTTGGACCTGAGGTTCCTGTGCTGAGATGCTCACAAAGGAAGACTGATACATCACAAGGACTTTTCTCCAGAGCCGACAGAGAAAGATGCTCCCAGACCAAGGGAAGATTGATGACACAGACCTTCCTCCAGAACCAACACAGAAAGCATTCCCCTGGAGCTGACACTCTGAATTTGGATTTATAACCTACTGGACTATGAGAGAATAAACTTCTCTATGTTGAAGCCATCCACTTGTGGTATTTCTGTTATAGCAGCACTAGATGACTAAGACAGCAGCTGAGCTCTTAACCACGGCACCACCAGAGCCCCTTGCTTTGTCTAGTGGCATCTTAAATCTAGTTCCTATACTGGAGCCTCTTAATTAAAATTCTAACTATTTCAGTTGTTTCTCTTAGCTTTCTTAAACTATGCAACTGTATAGTTTGCAAATGACTCATAAATTTATCTTCTTTCTAAAATTTTATCTTCTTTTTGTTTCATGTCTCATTGCATTGGCCAGAAAGTGCTATATAACAGTGATGAGGGGGCATCATCCAAGGCTAATTAAGAAAGTTACATAACTGGGATAGGCCTGAACTAGTGATACCAATTCAGAAGCCACTTAAATAGGTCAGGGATGATGGAGAAACCCAAACTAAGGAAGTGGGCGTGGAAAGGGTGAATGGTTTGAAAGGAATTTCAGGGGTGGCCTGAACCTCCTGGTTCTCTGAATGAACGTGAGGCTTGAGACAGAGGGTAGAAACAAGCACGATCTTCAGTTGTCCACTGGTATCTATAACTGAGGTAGGACAAGAGAAGGAACAACAGGGTTGGGGTGCAGATAATTCATTCCATTTTAGATATGTCAGGTTCACTTGACAGTGGGGAATTTGGGGCATGGTAGCTGGTGGGTAGGAAGAAATTATGAAGCTCAAGTGAAGGGTGGGGGCCAGGGTTCTGGATTTGACTGTCCCTTTAATCATTATATAATGTCTTTCCTTGTCTTTTATGGTGGATTTTGCCTCAAAGTCTATTTTATCTGAGAGTAGTATTGCCACTCTTGCTCTTTTTTGGTTGCTGTTTGCTTGATATATTTTTTCCACCCTTTGATTTTTAATATATTTATGTCTTTGTGTCTAAGATGTGTTGCTTGTAGACAGTATATTGATGGGTCATTTTTTTAAATCCATTCTGTCACTCTCTGTCTCTTTATAGGTACATTTAAGCCATTTACATTCAGTGTGATTATCAATAGGTGTGAGTTTATTGCTGTCATTTTGTAGCACTTTTTTTTTGTGGTGCTGATGTTTTCTTTGTTCCTCTTGCTCTCCTGTGCTGAGTTTCTTGTTTGTGAAATTTTGTTTCTTTTGTTATTGTAGATTTTGTGTTTACTGAGACTTTAAGTTTTTCTTCTTTATTTTGATGAGTAGGTTTGTTACCTTTCTTTGTCATTATCTTGAAATTTACCCTTATCTTCCTCAGTTTGAGCCAGTCTTTTATTACTTGATATCACCTTGACTTCCTCTCTATTTGAAAGTTCTATAGCTACACTGTGTAGTCTCCTTTTTATTATTATTTTTATTGTTCTGACATTGTTGTCTTTTCTGGATTGACATCTCTAGTTCCCTGTTTTGAATCTTTTAGTTTTATTTTATCCTGGAAAGTTCATTACCATTCAGGTTGTTGTGTGATGGTGACGGTTCTTTAACCAAAAGACTCCCTTTAATAATTCTTGTAAGTTTGATTTGGTTTTTATGTATTCCCTTAATTTCTGTTTTATCTGGAAATGTCCTAATTTTGCCATCATAATTGAGAGAGAGTTTTGCAGGATATGTTATTCTTGGTGGGCAATTTTTTTCTTTCAAGGTTTTACATATATCCTCCCATTGCTTCTTGTCTGCATAGTTTCTGTTGAGTAATCAGAGCTTAGTTTTATTGTTTCCCCTTTAAAAGTGACCTTTTGTTTTTCTCGAGCTGCTTTCAGGATTCTTTCTTTGTCTTTGGCGAGTGTGATTATAACATGTCTTGGTGAGTTTCTTTTAGGGTCTATCCTACGTGGGGTTTGTTGAGCTTCTGGGATGGTTAACTTTTCAGCTTTCATGATATTAGGGAAGCTTTCTATCAGCAAAGCTTCAATGATCTCTGTATTTCCCATTTTCTCCCCCTGTTCTGGAACTTCAATCACGTGCAAAGTTTTGCTCTTGATTGTATCCCACATAGTTCTTAGGTTTTCTTCATTCTTTTCTCTGATTTTTCCTCAAACAAAGTGCCATGCATGGATTTATCTTCAATTTCACTGATTCTGTCTTCCAGTGCTTTAAATTTGCTCCTAAAACTTTCTATTGCATTTTCCATTTCTGAAATTTTGTTGTTTACCTTTTGGATTTCTAATTGCTGTTTTTGTATGATTTCTAATTATTTATTTTGACATTTTATTTTTGTTTTATTTTCCTGAATTCTTCTATTGCTTTGTCTGTTTTCCTTGATTTTGGCTATGTTTTGGTTGGTTTTGTCTGTATTTTTCATGATTTTGTCTGTGTATTCCTTGATCTCTTCCTGAATCTCTTAGAGATCCCTGAATATTAGACTTTTGAATTCCCTATCAGGTAGTTCCAGTGCCTTTTCTTCTGCTGGAAGGTCTACTAGTGCTTTATTCTGGTCACTTACTGGAGCCATCCTGTCCTTTTTTTTTTTTTTTAAATATGTTTTGATATTGTCTGCTGTCTCCAAGACATTCAGGTATTATTTTCTTTATTTACTGATTGTAGGTTTGTTTGTTTTGTTCTACTTTTTTGTTTTGTTTGGTTATGTCTTGGCGGACAGGCTGGGTGTTGCTTGCTCATCTGTAGGCATGATAGTTCTCACCACCTTGTCCTGGTGTGCAGGGCCGGTTGCTCAGCTATGGTGCAGCAGGGCAGATTCAGCAGGAAGGGAAAGAGTGGAGATGGGTGGTTTGTCTGCGGCGTTTACCAGGCCAGGGGCTGGAGTGGGGGCCCTGTGGTCTGTGGTGGTGGTGGGGTCCCGAGTGGGCAGGAAAGGGCTGGAGGCCTGGGCTGGGTCCCCTCAGGGCCACAGTTCATGGTAGGAGGGGTACAGAGCTAGTGGGAAGAGACCTGAGGTCCAGGCTGGGTCACCTTGGAGCCGTGGTGGGTAGTGGGAAGGGTCTGTAGCCGGTGGAAAGGGGCCTTGGTTCTGGGCTGGGTCCCCTTGGGGCCGTGGACAGTAGGGTGAAGGAGAGAGGTAGGAGGGGGGTGAAGACAGGGGTGGGAAGGCTAGATGGAGGAGGGCAATAGGGTGGCTTGGTATTCTGGTTCCCAGCAGTCAGGGTTGCCGTAATGGGGTGGTTATAACCACTGCTTACCAGAGGCGTGGGGGCTGTAGGAATGTGCTCCTGTGGTTTATCAGGTGAGAACACCTGGGCTTCTCCTTGAGTTGCAGCCAGCAAACATTGTCTTACTTGGTCCTGAGTGTGTCTGCACCGTACCTCTATCTCCTATTGGGAATTTTGTGGAGGTGACTTTTTGTGTGTAGGGTTTTTGGTTTTATTTCAAGACGGCAACACTGAGTCATGCCATTTGGTCAGGAGCCTCTACTTCGTATCTCTATACATTCCCCATTTTCTATTAGTTTCTTCTCCTCAGTGACTTCCAGTGTAATAATTTATCCCTTCATTTAATGCTAGGGTTCCAGGATTGACATCTGTATCTGTTTTACTTGTTTTTTTGTCTTTGCTGCAGTGGGATGGCTTAGTGCATCTGACTGGCCCATCGTCTTGGCTCCATCAGTGTTATGGATCTGAGAGGTCCTGGTATGTTGAATCCATTGGTGTACAAAAGATATCCACAGCAGAGTATAAAGAGCAAGCAAAAAAGGTGGTGAGGGGCAAAGCCCTGGACAGAGCCAAACTTAAGGTAGAAGGAAGAGGGTGCAAGGCTGGATGAGAGGAGGGAGAGGGTGTATTAAGAATTGGGAAAGAACCAGGAGTGCAGAGGATCACAAATGCATGGTCAAAATTGCCAAAGCAGAAGGGGGTCCAGATAGGACGGGGCCACCATGACTTTGAGAGGACAATCTCAGGGGTGTTGCAGTGGGGTTGGGATAGGGACTTCCAATGGATTAAAGACTTAATTGAATACAAGTGGAGTCTTGGCAGCCTGGATCCAGAGTTTACCCTTAATCATGGCTCCACTTCCTCCTCTAATGGACCCTACTTTGAATTAAAAATAGGGGGAAAAGCCATCTGCTGAAAAAGGGAGGGATGGGGCAAAAGAGAGATCTTGAAGAGAGCAGTGAAGGTTGAGATTAGCTACCAAATGAAGCAACAAAAGGAGCAGTTTAGAGTTAAAAACAAAGAACAGAAGACCCCAGTGAGTTTGCAAACTACACAATTATGATTCGCATTCAAATATTATTTATTGATATACTTACTTCTGGACTCCCTAGCAGAGTGCCTGGCTCACTGTAGGTGCTTAACCAATGCAGGTGGAATGGCTTGAGTTCCAGTTGTGTCCTAAGCACTTTCAGATCCCTCATCCCAGTCATCCCTTACAGTATCCCAGAAACTGTGCCCAAGCACTATTCACAGAAAACCCCCACAACACGTTGCTCCTTAAGATGGCCAGATGGTAGACGGTTTTCTCTGTGTTCCTCACGGACCTTGGCAACAAGTCTGGCCTCACCACAATTACCAAGGTATGTGGCTAAATCAACGAAAGAAGGAAAGAAAGAAAGAAAAAAAGAAAAAAAAACAGCCCAAGAATAAAAAGCAAACCTGTTTCCTCACATTTTACCTGGGGCAGAGTAGCTCTGAGGAAAGGCCCTGATTAACCTTACTTTGAGTTGCGGAGTTTTCAGCATCTTGCAGCAGCCTGTGTTTGCCTCTCATTGCTCCCCAGCACACACCCAAGCACAGGCTGACCTCATCTTCTCAGATTCACAAGCCCCAGGGTGACGTGCCTTCTGGACAAATGCCTGACTTCCCCTCACAAAAAGCAAGGGAAGGGATAAACTCTTCTTGAATTATCAGCAACCCAGCAAACAGAGAGGCAGATGAGGTGAGCGGAAGAGGGAGGCAGTGAGTTCCGGTTCACAAGTTCAAGTGGAGCTGAGAATGGAGGTTACAGACCTGGGCTTCTTGAGCAAGTCCTCAGAACACAAGTGTAACAAGGAAACCTGGAGGGACACTCCCTGCAGAACAGCCCTGGAAAGGAATGCTGAAGTGTTGACCTGAAGTTTAAGATCACAGAATATAATAGCCACTGCTGAGTCAGGCAGAAATGCTCTGGAAATTGGGACTACTGGTGCCAAGCCTATGAGTTGGCCAGCCAGTCTCAGAGGAAGAAGAGAGGAGGGTTAAAAGCTGCGATCTAGAGTCTGGGTAAGTTCTTCAGCTCTTTAAGCCTCCGTCTCCACAACCATGAAATGCGTATTACAATCATAGTACCTCTCTCAGGATTGAGGTTGTTGGTGGTCCAGTGGTAGAATTCTCACCTTCCAAGAGGGACTGGGGTTTGATTCCAGGCCAATGCACTATCCATCAGTGGAGACTTACTTGCATGTTGTTATGATGCTGAACAGGTTTCAGTGGAGCTTCCAGACTAAGATGGACTAGGAAAAAAGGACTGGCAATCTATGTCCAAAAATCAGCCAATGAAGACCCTATGGAGCACAATGACGGTCCAATATGTAGCTGACCATGGGGATGATGCATGACTGGGCAGTGTTTGGTTTTGCTGTGTGTGGGGTTGCCATGAGTTGAGGCCAATTTCATGGTAGCTAACAACAACATTATTTCAGGGTTGACAGGAGGGAGGTGTAGATGATAGCCCCTGCCTGGCACAAAGCAAGTGCTTTCAGCTATGTGCATTTGTTGTTTATTTAACAGCAAAGAGCATGAAAGAACAAGTCCGAGGATTCTTGGACAGACAGAACTTCCGATTGACTTGCCAGTCTTGCCTTTAACAGAACTAGGTACACAGTTGTTGGCACTGATGGAATGCTTGCTACATTAAGAAAATACATCTCTTTGAAGTTTCAAGGAAAAAGCAGATGCGTGTTGAGACTCAGCCTCCAGCTCCCCGGTGACCTTGGGGACGAATGGCCCACACAGCTCTCTCATCTGCACATTGGCAGTGTCCATGTCCTCTTCGATGGAGCCCCCTTCAAGGGACTGTACCAGTGTTCAGTGAGAAAGTATGTGGAATGTGGAAGGTTCATAAGCTTTAAAAGTACTGTAAAAACGTCAACTACCGGTGGTTCCCTCTGGTTGGAATCATTTCCACTTCTACCAAGTAACCAGGTGGGGGGTCACATGTCACGGCAACAGCCTTCCCCGCAATCGCCAAATGCCTCATCCCCGTTCGCCAACAACATTCCAGAGACTGGGGGCCTCTAAGTCTTGGAATGTTACCCTCTTCCCCCTTGCAAAGCCTAGAAATGCCTCCCACTGCACTTGGAGTAAACCCAGCCTCCTGCCTGCTCGTGCGACCCAGCCCCTGCCATCCACCCCGTTTGTCCCCTCACCCACTCTCACCTGCTCTGGCTACAATGGCCCACTCTCAGTTCCTCAAACAAGCAAAGCTCTTTCTGGTCTTGGAGTCTTCACATGGACTCCTACATCCTTCCAGTTCTCATCTAAAATGCCCCTTCCTCCAAGAAGACTTCCCTGAGCTCCATGGTATCCATGGAGCCCCTGTCTGTGGTGATTCCACCCCATTTCTCTTGCCACTAGTGGCCACTGTGTATCTATTTGCTGGCTTAGACTGTAACTGCTCAAGGGCAGGGACCCTGCTTGTCCCACTCACAGCACTCTGCACCAGCCTAATACCAAAAAAACCCAGTTGTCGTCAAGTTGATTCCGACTCATGGTAACTCCACGTGAATTGGAGTCAGAGGAGAGCTGTGCTCCATAGGGTTTTCAGTGGTTGATTTTTTGGAAGTAGATCACCAGGCCTTTCTGCTGAGGTGCCTCTGGGTGGATTCAAACCATCAAACTTTCGGTTAGCAGCTGAGCGCTTAACTGTTTGTGCCACCAGGGACTCCCCAGCCTAATACAGTGTCTGGCAAAGAGGAGGCATGGGGTACATGTCTGACGGAGGGGTGGATGGATGGATGGATGGATGAATGAATGAATGAATGTGCCCTGGAAAGCGACAGCATAATGCAGACACACTCAGGTAAGACAAGCTGAAGAAGGTACTGCTCCTAAAATCCTACCTTTGCAGATTTGGGCAGGTCAACAGCAACAACAGCAACAAAATGCTGCCAACACTTGGAAAACCGACCCAGTCCGTGACTGAATACATTTTAGCTTGGAAATCAATATGTTAACGCCAACCCTGGATTATTTTGTTTAACCCCACTTAGAAGGATGAACCTGTACGGAACTTTGGAGCTGTGGGATATTTCTTTTTCATTTTTGAACTCTCTGGATAAGTGTGAGCCCACCTCCAGCCTAACGATTCCTTTATGCATTATTTATTCACATTGACTTTTCCTGGGTTTTTCTTACTTGACTGATATGGAAGCTGATTTAGGGTTCTCTGCAGTTTATGCAGATTAGTTTATACAGTTCGGGGGAGGAATTCAGCTCCCACTGTCTTGGCACACCACAGGAAAGTGAGCAACCTCAGGATCGTGCACGCCTTGGGAGTTAGCGCAGGGCTTTGGTTTTTCAGCTGGCAGCAACACATCACGCAGGAACGAGCCTGGCCTGGGGTCTGATGGCTGCCCATCTCTGGCTGTAAGCATTGAGTAGCGTCTCTCATTTACACAACCAGAGTTTGGATGATATTCTTCCTGAAATCCTTTCCAACAATACAACTCTTTAACTTAACCTTTTCGTTACCTGCCGCTTAGTGCCAAACAATTTATTCGATCTTTCGCAAATTATTTGAGCTTACATGCCAGGCTGGGTGCTGGGGCCACCAAAAAAAAAAAAAAAAAAGAAAAAAAACTCACTGCTGTTGAATTGATTCCAACTTATGGAGATCCCATGTGTTGCAGAGTAGAACTGTGCTCCGTAAGGTTTTCAAAGCTGTGACCTTTTAGAAGCATATCGCCAGGACTTTCTTCCGAGGTGCCTCTGGGTGGGTTTGAACCTCCAGCCTTTTGGTTAGTAGCTGAGTGCTTAACAACATGCAGGGAGCAAACCCAAGGAAATTTCTTTTCTCATGGCGCTTACATCCTAGTGTAGGGAGAGTGACAATACGTAAATGAATAACTTAATTCCATGGCTCATTCCACCTCCCATCTGCCAGTCTGTCTTACTGGGTGGCTGGCATGTTGTTGTGATGCTGGAAGCTATGCCATCAGCATTTCATATACTAGCAGGGTCACCTGTGGTGGACAGGTTTTAGCAGTGCTTCCAGACTAAGACAGACTAGGAAGAAAGGCGTGGCCATCGACTTCTGAAAATTAGCCAATGAAAACTTCATGGATTACAAAAGAACATTGTCCAGCTTGTTTGCTTGGACACATAATCAGAAGGGATCAATTGCTAGAGAAGGACATTGTGTTTGGCGAAGTAGAGGTCCAGGAAGACCTTCAGTGAGATGGACTGGCACAACAGCCGCAATGATGGACTTCAACATGCTGGCAATTGTGAGGGTGATGCAGGACCAGGTAATGTTTTGTTCTGTTGTACATAAGGTCGCCATGAGGCGGAGCTGACTCAATGGCAGCTATTTCTCTCTCCCTTTCTCTGGCATGTGGGAAGGTGAAAACTATATAGAAAGTTACACATACACTATATATAAGGGTATATATGCCATATTGTACAGAATATGAAATAATATTTAATAGCATATTAGAATCTGAAACAAGAGTAAGTCCATAATAAGTATTTGCTGCATAAATATTAAATCCATCTCTAACTAAACTTTTGCTGCTAGGCCCTGCAATGATGAAAAGAACACACCCCTAACAATCAAAGCATTCGAAGGGTAGCAGGGAGATATATTATGAGTACATGATTCAATACATACTAGGCTAGGGGGGTGTCTACTGTATAGGAATATGAGGAGGAAGTAATGAACTACTTGAGGGACTTATAATTTGGGCTTTGAAAGCCACTGGAGTTTTGTAGGTACAAAAGAAAGGAAAGTCATTCTAGGGAGAAGGAACAGAATGTGCAACCGCATCAAAGCTACGGCTTCACACATTTGCCAATAAGCAGCTTTGTTGTGGCCTGAGATGAAAGCAGGTTGTGTGGCCAGGTAGACGTGGTTTAAAAACACCAATGCATGAGACCCAATGATCTTATTTCTAAAGTTGTTCAGTGCAAATGGTTTCCGCATGGGCTTGGAACTTCCATTTGCCAGCGTGCTCCATTTTTGCTGCTCCTGGCTTTCTAATTCTGAACTCTTAAACTCTCATTCTGCAGATTGCATTACAGAGGTATAGTAATGTTACGTTCTTAGAGTTAAAAAGGGTGCTTTATAGCTTTGCGGTTGTGGCTCTTAGCGTGAGGATATTGTCTTTGAACAGAAGCAGATGGAGGAAGTCTTCAGAGGCCACCGAGCTATGGAGTGCCTCAGTGGTGAGACTTCGCCAGCTGCAGTGAAAAATTGCTTTTACTGCCACTGAGTTGCAGCTGACCCTCTGAGCATAACCAGAGGGTTAGCAGAGGTACAGAATTGGCATAGAGATTCACACAAGGATGATAGGGATCAACACATCATGCATATAATTATAAGAGTGATTAATGCAATAAATCATCTGTCTGGTCTACCTCTATAAGAGACTTGAAGACATAGCCACAGGATAGATTACATTTCACATACACACAGTCTATAATCATCATGGGCATTTTCGACAATGCTCAAGATTTCTCACCTTGCTGTCTATGAACAATTAAACCTGGGAAATCACACATTCTTCTTTTCCTGAGCTGGAAATACACTGTCTCATGATGGCTTCTATTTATAGAGCACTGCTTTATATTTGTACAAATGTTTCCCTTCATTCTCTCTGAGTCAAGAAAGCCAGCTTAGACCTGCTATTTCAAGTACCTATGAAATTTGAACACTAGGAAACTAGTTGATGATTTCATGTTTTTCTATGACTTTGGTTCAGGAGACAAAAGCAATGAACTCAACTCTTCCAAGTGAAGATAAATGTGGAAACTGGGTGTTGGCTGTTTTGCAGTTAACCTTCTTCGATGACGTGATGGGGAGAGGGGAATGAAATTTGCAGTGGATGGCTCCTTGGAGTCCTTGGACAAGGCGTTGGCCTGGACAAGATGCTCCAGCAAGTGATGTAATTAGGAAAGAAGTTACGTTTTGCAGAGTTCGGTACTGGTGGTGCCCATACACCAAAATCACACAGCTCTATTCTCTCCAAATATTCCACTTCCTTACACATTGAGGTTTCCCTGTCACTTCATACAAAGCATCAGGTAAAGATATCAATAGTGTATGTCTGGTTTTATTTAAAATCTCAGCCATGTAGAAAACTGTCAGAGGTGATGACTTAACAGCATCACAGAAAAAAGTCTCACACATTTCACCATAATGGCTATTGAGAGCTTCATGGGGAGAGGGAGTCTAGACTATTTAGAATAATATTTAATCATCTTTAAAGATTTATCTGGTTGTTACAACATCTTGGACGCCACCCTCCAGAAAAGTCACCTGAGTCAGATAATTGAAATGGATTTGATTTCCTAAGAAACATGTGGTTGGCTTTCTGGATTAATCCCTACTGAACACACAGGCTGTGTAATTATGTGTCCAGTGTTTAGACACAGGCACATCTGCATTTAAAGGGCTCTCCTAAGGGAAATAAGCTTTTACGGAAGTAGGGGAGTTTCACTGAAAGCACTCGAATATATTGCATGGAATCCTGGAGGACTGGACAAATATATTCACTCCAGTTAGACTTCTAGTAAAAGATGGTAGCACAAGTCTATTTCTAACTTCATATCTGGAACCATCAAACCACCAAAAACAAATAAAAGATCCAAAAGAGTTAAGAAGACTCCAGGTATTCATGTCAGCTCAAGAGTGAGGAAATCAGAAATGAAGGCTTACCTCCTACTAGGTAGTTCAGCCCTCCTTGACTTACAGACTCGCTTCTTGATTAGCAATAGCAGTGAATGAGACACTTAAATTTTTTAAAACTTTTTATAAAAATGAATGCTTTTGAAGCAAATGGTATGAGAGGGGGTGAGCACTGTCAAATCACAATTATATTTCTCCAACCCATATTTTTCATAAAAATATTATGATACTTTGTAACCTGCAGATTCCACATATACATTCTACTTTTCTTTTTTAAAATTTTTATTGTGTTTTAGATGAAAGTTTACAGCACAAATTAGTTTTTCATTCAAAAATTTATACACAAATTTTTTTTGTGACATTGGTTGCAATCCTCACAATATGTCAGCGCTCTCCCCCTATCTACCCTGGGTTCACCTTGTCCATTTGTCCAGTTTTCCTGTGCCTTCCTGACTTTGCTTTTGGGCAGGTGTTGCCCATTTGGTCTCGCATACTTGATTGAACTAAGAAGCACATTCCTCACATGTGTTATTGTTTGTTTTATAGGCCTGTCTAATCTTTGGCTGAAAGGTATACTTCACCAGTGGCTTCAGTTTTTTGTTAGCAGGATGTCTGGGGACAATAGTCTTGGGGGTTCCTCCAGTCTCTGTCAGACCAATAAGTCTGGTATTTTTTTGTGAATTTGAATTTTGTTCCACAATCTTCTCCTGCTCTGTCCAGGACCCTCTATTGTGATCCCTGTTAGAGTGGTTGGTGGTGGGAGCTGGGCACCATCTAGTTCTTCCGGGCTCAGGCTGGTGGAGGCTGTGGTTCATTGGCCAATTAGTCCTTTGGACTAATATTTTCTTTGTATGTTTGGTTTTCTTTGTTCTCCTTTGCTCTGAACATGATGTGACAAATAGACGTGTCTTAGATGGCTGCTTGCAAGCTTTTAAGACCCCAGATGCTACTCATCAAAGTAGGATGTAGAACATTTTCTTTATGAAGTATGTTATGCCAATTGACCTAGATGCCCCCCAAGACCATGGTCCCCAGCCCTCAGCCCCAGTAACTAGATCCCTCAAGGTGTTTGGATGTGTCTAGGAAGCTTCTACGACTTTGCCTTGTTCAAGTTGTGCTGACTTCCTCTACCCTGTGTGCTGTCTTTCCCTTCACCAAAGTTAACACTTGGGTACTATCTAGTTAGTGATTTCTCTTCCCCACTTCTCCCTTTCCTTATAACCATCAAACATAGCTTTATTCTGTGTGTAAACCTTTTCTTGGGTTTTTATAATACTGGTCTCATACAATATTCATCCTTTTGTGACTGACTTATTTCACTCAGCATAATGCCCTCCAGGTTCATCCACGTTCTGAGATATTTCTTGAATTCATTATTGTTCTTTATCATTGCATAGTATTCCATTTGTGTGTATGTACCACATTTTGTTTATCCATTCATCAGTTGATGGGCACTTAGGTTGTTTCTACATTTTTCCTATTGTGAATAATGCTGCAACGAACTTGGGTGTGCATAGGTCTATTTGTGTGATGGCTCTTATTTATCTAGGATATATTCCTAGGAGTGGGACTGCTGGATCATATGGTATTTCTATTTCTAGCTTTTTAAGGAGGAGTCATATTGTTTTCCATAGTGGTTGTACCATTTTACATTCCCACCAGCAGTGCATAAGAGTTTCAATCTCCCCACAACCTCTCCAACATTTGTTATTTTCTGTTTTTTTGATTTGTGCCAGTAATGTTGGGGTGAGATGGTATCCCACTGTAGATTTAATTTGCATTTCTCTAATGGCTAATGATTGTGAGCATTTCCTCACGTGTCTGTTAGCTGCCTGAATGTCTTCTTGGGTGAAGTGTCTGTTCATATTCTTTGCCCATTTTTTGGTTGGATTATTTGTCTTTTTGTTGTTGAGATGTTGAAGTATTCTATAGATTTTAGAGATTAGACTCTTGTTGGATATGTCATAGCCAATTTTTTCCCCTAGTTTGTAGGTTCTCTTTTTACTCTTTTGGTGAAATCTTTTGATGAGCATAAGTGTTTAATTTTTAGGAGCTTCCAGTTATCTAGCTTATCTTATGGTGTTTGTGCATTGTTAGTTATGGTTTGTACTGTATTTATGCCTTGTGTTGGGGCCCCTATTACTCTAGTGTTGTCCTTATTTTTCCATCCATGGGCTTTATCATTTGAAGTTTTATATTTAAGTCTTTGATCCATTTTGAGTTAGTTTTTGTGTATGGTGTGAGGTATGGGTTCTGTTTCATTTTTTTACAGATGGACATGCAGTTTCTCCAGCCATGTTTGTTAAAAAGATTGTCTTTTCCCCTTTTAATGGGCTTTGGTCCTTCATCAAAGATCAACTGACCATAGGTGGGTTCTCAATTCTGTTCCACTGGTCTGTGCATCTATTGTTGTACCAGTACCAGGTTGTTTTGACTACTGTGGCTATATAGAAGATTCTGAGATCAGGTACTGTGAGGTCACTTATGTTGTTCTTTTTCTTCAGTAATGCTTTGCTTATCCAGGGCATCTTTCCTTTCCATATAAAGTTGGTGATTAGTTTTTCCATTTTGTTAAAGAATGCTCTTGGTATTTGGATCAGGATTACATTGCATCTGTAGATAGTTTTGCGTATAATTGACATTTTCACTATGTTGAATTTTCCTATCCATGACCATGGTATGTTTTTCCATTTATGTAGGTCTCTTTTGGTTTCTTGCAATAGTATTTTGTAGTTTTCTTTGTATAGGTCTTTTTTGTTTCTGGTTAGATTTATTCCTAAGTATTTTATCTTTTTAGGGGCTATAATAAATGGTATTGTTTTCTTGATTTCCTTTTCAAAGTTCTTTTTGTTGGTGTATAGGAATCCAACTGATTTTTGTATACTGATCTTGTGTCCTGCTACACTGCTCAATCTGTTAGTTTCTGTAATTTTCTTGTGGAATCTTTGGGGTTCTCTGTGTATAAGATCATATAATCTGCAGATAGGGATAGTTTTACTTCTTCCTTTCCAATTTGGATGCCCTTTATTTCTTTTCCTTGCCTTATTGCTCTAGCTATGACTTACAGCACAACGTTAAATAGGAGTGGTGGTAAAGGGCATCCTGGTCTAGTTCCCATTCTCAGGGTGAATGCTTTCAGCCTCTGGCCTCTGAGAATAATGTTGGCTGTTGATTTTGTATAGATGCCCATTATTATGTCAAGGAATTTCCCTTCTCTTCCTAGTTTATTGAGAGGTTTTATCAGGAATGGGTGTCAGACTTTACCAGATGCCTTTTCTGTGTCAACTCAGTTGACCATGTGGTTCTTTTCTTTTGTTCTATTTATGTGGTAGGTTATTTTGGCTGATTTTTTTAATGTTGAACCATCCTTGCATACCTGCTATGAATCTTACTTGGTTGTGGTGTTTATCATTTTGATATGATGCTGAATTCTATTGGCTAGAATTTTGTTGAGAATTTTGGCATCTATATTAATGAGCGACATTGGTCTCACATTGTATTTCTTGATTTGGGTTTTGCCTTCAACTTGGGGAGAATCAGATCACTCAGGATTTATGTACTTTCTGTGTCAACATTATATGTGTATTAAAAAGAAGTTGATCCATCTTGAACAAGCCATACTAACTGCAATTTAGAAAGACATCTTTGTTCAGTAAAACAAGTGAGAAATTACACTCTTGATTTGGAATGATATTATAGGTAACTTCTTTTTCATTCTAACTATTAAGCAATTGAGAGACAATTCAGATAAAAAGTTAATGGATTATACATGAATGTTCATATTAATATGCAGCATTGTTCATAATAGCCAAAAAGCAGAATCAACCCAAATGTCCATCAACTGATGAAAGCATAAACAAATGTGGTATATTCATATAACGGAGTATTATTTAACCATCAAAAGGAATGAAGTGCTGATACATGCTAAAACGTGAGTGGACCTTGAAGGCATTATGCTAAATGAAAGAAGCCAGTCACAAAAAGCCACATATTGTATGATTCCATTTACATGAGATGCCCAGAATAAGCAAATCAATAGAAACAGAAAAAAGATTAGTTGTTGCCAGGGTCTGGGGGAAAGTGGGAGCGGGGGAGCACCTGCAAATGGGTACAGGGTTTCTTTCTGGGGTGATGAAAATGTTCTGAAATAGATTGTGGTGATGGCTGCACCAAACTAAAACCCCATTGCTGTCGAGTTGATCCTGAGTAGAACTGCCCCATAGGGTTTCCAAGGAGTGGCTGGTAGATTCGAACTGCTGACCTTTTGGTTAGCAGCTGAGCTCTTAACCACTGCACCACCAGGGCTCCAACTAAAAACAGTACATGTATTTTTCCCAGTCTGCCATATCTATAAATGGGGGGCGGGGGGGGGGTGCTAAGGAGATGCAGGCAGAAGTCACCAGAAAAGACTTTTGGGAAAGCTCTTTAAATGAGGTTTACTTAGCTGGCGGGTTGCATTTTGCCCTTCTCATTTCCTACTTCTTTCTTCCTGTAATAAGAATGTGATGACTGCTGCAGCAGTGATCACATAGTACCATGGGGCAGCCTCGAGGAAGGCAGAGAGGGATAGGAGGAATCTGAGGACTTGATTACATTAGGGCATCACCACACTGGCCTGGGATTATCTATCTGCAGACTTTTACACGAGAGAAACTACACCACTGTCATGTTGAACACAGTGTTATTTCCAGGCTCAGTAATTTGCAGCTGATTGTAACTCCTCTTTGAAACAGAGCTTTGGAACAGATAAAAATATGGATTCCTCCGGAGAGAGAAGGCTGTGTCAAATAGAATTCTTAAAACTATATGTTCCTATGAACTTCCTAAGAAATGTCCCAATATATATTGAAATTCATGTAAGGCAGCATCTTCTCAGACAGCCTTCCTTATACCTTCAACCCCTGGACACTCTCAACACCATCCTTTCCATTCTGTAATGACTAAACCTTGAACATCATTTCTAAAAAATATTTCATTTTCAAGATTGCAAGCTGCATGTCTCCTCTCTCTTCCAGCCACATCCTATTGGTCTACCTCTTCCATGCTCTGGACATTACTCTATCTGGTCTAGGTCTCATCAGGTGTTCCGCTTCTCTCCCCAACAAGTTTCTCTTTGTCTTTCTTGCTTTCCTCCCTAGGCTTGATTGCACAGTGAGGCATTTTAGAGATTCTGCCCCACCCCCAGAATTCCTCCTTCCCTAGAACTCTAGGGATCTAAGCTGTGTATTATGAAGTGCTTGAGCAGATTCACAGACCACTTTA
Organism: Trichechus manatus latirostris; assembly: GCF_000243295.1. Classification (NCBI taxonomy): domain Eukaryota; kingdom Metazoa; phylum Chordata; class Mammalia; order Sirenia; family Trichechidae; genus Trichechus; species Trichechus manatus. The sequence goes on along the minus strand of NW_004443989.1, from coordinate 7,078,326 downwards.
AAGGGAAACAGTAGCTTTTCAACACGGAGAGAAGGTCGTCTGGGTAAGAATGCCAGTCAGCCTGTGAAATTTTAGAAGCTTCATCATCATCTTCCTCACCACCACCAGACTGGGTGTTTCTTGGAACATGTTTGGGAAACATGGGAATAATGAGCAGCCCGCTATTAGCAGTTACAGGACCGTTCTCAGGGGAAGAAAGAACTGAAGCCATATAAGACTACTGTGGACTTTACTGTTCTGTGGTTGGAATCTTGACTCTTCAAGACACCACTGAGAGAGAGGGAAACTTCCACCCCCTGAATAAGCCATGAAGGGTTACAGGAGGACAGACCACTGAAGAACCAGGAGGCTGAGAAGGCCCATCTGTCCCAAGCCCCCTGGGGGTAGTCCTGGGGCTCAGAGAGAAAGGGGCAGGCCACTGCTGGTCCAGGTGTGGCTTTCTTCTCTGAATGCCTTGGAGGGTGGTAAACCTTAACGGCAGGTGAGGAGACCTTCGGAGCTGCAGGGACCCGTTTCTGCTACTTATTATGTCCACGACCTTAGAGCAGTTATGTAGTGTGTCTAGTGCTGAGCTTAACAATATGCTTCCTCATTTATAAAACATGGTGAATGAAGGTCATCTCGCACAGCCAAACGAGACAACGGCAGATGCCCAGTAAAGGCCCTGCCAATGTCAGGGGCTGTCATACTTATTCACTTCACTTGGTCAGGAATGGGGTCATCAAATCCTTGACCCTGGCCCTGACTCACAAAGGAAGCCATGATCTTAGCATACTTCCACCAGATGCATACTGCCAGTGATATTCTGGTTTGGACACAAATTCAGCCACTGAATGTAATCTCAGCCCGTCCCCAAACATTGCTCCACTGGAATAAGTGGGAAACAACAACCATGATCCATAATCATAAAAGCACAGGGGCCGGGGATAAGTAATGGCTCCCCGAGACAAGCTAATTTGGTTGTTATTTATAAGCTCCTGGGCCACCTTGTTATTGCCAAGAAAATCTGCTTTACCTCCTTGCTGCTGTTCCGTCTAGCCTCTCAATCTGTATTCGCTAAAAATATAGTTATTGTTATGCTAAAATCACAATGGGACTCCCATAAGTCAGCGTTAAATAATACCAATAAAACTGTGAAAATGGCACTTAGGCATTAAAAGTTGTTATTTTTTTCTGGACTTTAACAAGATTCAGTGCTTTTGTTCTCATGGTGCTCTGGTATTTTCAGCTCCACACAGGAAATAAGATAAAAATGTGAAAAAATGTTCTGGCGACACATCATCCCCTCTTCCACAAAGGCAGATTTTTGATTTTGCATATAGGAAGCCAGTAGGGGAACGAATATTGATCAGTAATCCTGGGCGTGACTGCAGTGGTGGCACTCAGCAAGGGCTTACCTCTTTCTTGGTGAATTTCGGAGACTGATCGTTTTTGTCATCAATCATGATGGTAGCAGTCGCAGTGCCTGTTAATCCAACATCCAGTCCCGCCATATCTTGGGCCTCGATGATCAGTTCATACTTGGGATTTTCCAGCGTCTGTGAAAGCAAAGTACAACAGAGAAGAAGGCGTTTAGATTTGAGTTACTGCTCTGGACATGTGGCAAGCGGGTTGTTCAGGCTGCCTCTCCCTGCTCCTCCAGCTTGGGCAGGAGTCTTCAACTGGACACTGAACTCTCACCTACAGTGTCTAGGTGTGCCTTTGAAATCTCTTCCAATACAAGCCACCCACCACTAATCAACTGGAGCTGTCCATAGGGATGGAATCTATTTTCTGGCCTTGTTTAAGAGGACATCTGACACATTCCAGAATGCTGTATTTCCTGGGTTTGGGTGTACTCTGTACATTAGATGTCGACATATATGTGTCATTTCACAGCAACCTCGTGAAAATGATTTGGAAATGAGGCTAACTTTGATGATGACATTAGGACAAAGATGGCAGATTTAGAAACTCACATTTACTGAGCACTTTGATGGGTCAAAGGAACCCTCATGGTGCAGTGGTTAAATGCTCGGCTACTAACCAAAAGGTTGGTGGTTCAAACCCACCAGCCGCTCCATGGGAGAAAGACCTGGCAATCTGCTCCCATAAAGATTAAAACCAAACTCGTTGTGGAGTTGATTCTGACTCATAGAGACCCTACAGAACAGAGTAGAACTACCCCATAGGGTTTCCAAGGAGCAGCTGGTGGATTCAAACTGCCAACCTTTTGGTTAACAACCATAGCTCTTAACCACTGCGCCATCAGGGCGCCAGGAAATCCTATGGGGGCAGTTCTACTCTGTTCTATAAGGTCTCTATGAATCGGAATCGACGTGATGAAAATGGGTTTGGTTTGGTTTGGTTTGGTTTTTGATGGGTCAGGCATTGGGTTACTGTGCTTTACAGAAATCATAATAGTTAATCTTTCCAAAAACCATGTCAAGCTGCAATTATTGTGCCCATTTTACAGGCAGAAAAAAAAACCCTGAGGGTTAGAGTCAGTTATACTGCACTCCTTTCATGTCATTGTAGTCTCAAAGGATGTTATATTTGGAAGACGCATTTTAATCTAGCCATGATCTGGTGAATTTAACACAAGCAATATTGGACTTTGGCCTCTCTTAATGTACGTAAGTTTTTCTTTTGAATATTCAACAGACCTTTTCCTACCACGTTTAAACATCCAGAACAACTAGCTGAGTGGCCCTGATTCTAGGATGAAAAACAAAGCATGACTGGTAAGTAACAACATCGGCATTTAGATTGCTTTCTATAACTACTAACTGTTTGTCTTGGCCAACCAGCAAACCAGCCTTCTTCTGGTAAGACAGCATCCCCAATTTCCTTTGGGGACCCACCTGTACCTCCATTCAGAGGTGGTTTAGGTGGGATTGCCTCTTCCCACCCTCCAAACCTGCCAACTTTTGGAATGAATAGCCCTTTTTGGGAGAATAGGTGCATCCCATCCCAGGAGGCATAATAACTAGTGCAGGCCCTGGACCTGAGTTTGATGGTTGGGGGTAGGAAGTTCTGCTTCCTGATCATGTGAACCTCAAAGCATTGAGCCTGGGGAGCTAGTCTAGCCATCTCCTGGTTACAACAACGGTTAGGTGGGGGAAGCTTGTCTTAGAACATGTCATCTACTGAGAGAATTAGACTGGAACCTTGGAGAAAAAGAAAAGCTCCCCAGAGATATTACTGGAGCTGCTTCATCATGCCAAGACAGAAGCCAGCCCTCCTGTGGCCTTTTGAGTTAATGAGGCATTAATTTTCCTTGTTTAGAGGTGGGGCCAAGATGGCAGAGTAGTTATATGCTTCCTGTGGTCCCTCTTACAACAAAGACCAGAAAAAACAAGTGAATTGATTATATATGATAGTATAGGAGCCCTGAACATCAAAGATAAAGTTGAGGAATTGGACTGAGTGGCAGGAGGAGGGAGAGACGGTTCAGAAGCAGCAAGGAGTTGCCAGACCTGACCTGGCAGGAACCGGTGCCCTGCAGGCCGGATTGGCTGGTGTGCGCAGTGAGGCAAGCAGTGGCTTTCAGGATACATTTTCCACATCAGGAGAGACCAAGTGATGGAGAGCTTATTCAAGCCTCCAGAACCAGTGAAAAGTGGTGCTCAATTGGCAAAAGATAAGTACGTGCATCTAACCCACCAGGTGGATCAAAAAACACCCCATTTGGGAAGAACCTCTCTCCCATTTATCTGCCTCCTTTCCATTCAACACCAGGTCTCGGGCCAGCTTCAGCGATAGCTGTGTCCCCTGGGCCAGAAGTAGGTCCTGTCATGCACCCTAAGCCATTCTCCTGGCCTTGGAGAGGGAACAAATTAACAAACAGGAAAAAATAATCTGCCAGCTCCCCTAAGCTGGCAACTCAGTGCAGGCACAGCTCCTTTGCGTAGGCACAGGCATAAGAGGTCCATGGACTTTGAACGCCTTTCACCCCTGCATAGACCTGTATGGGCCCATTTCAATAGCGTAGGCCCTTATTAGCACAATGCAACAGGGTATATACCTGAAGCCTAACTTCAACTGTATCAGCTATATGGTGGAGTGGCAGGTTTGTGACATTTGACACCGCTCTGCCCATTTAGCAGGGTCCTCGCCTATCCACATCAGGTGCCTGAGGACTGGTGCCTCCACCCATGCCACCTAGCCACCTACGACAGGGGTCCAAGAATAAGTTGTGCCTCCCAGTCCTTATAGTCAACAGCATTGGTTGCCAATAGTCTAGCTGCAAAACCTACCCACCTACGCACTCTAGGGAATAGGGACACGCTTTCTTCCTAGACACTCAGGGGCAGCCGTCAGCCCCCTGCCTTGCTCACCATGTGATCTCCTACTGCAGCCAGATACCTGTGCCTACTCCTATCACCCCTGCCTGTCTAGGACTGTAGGTGAGAACCTGCACCACATACTTGGTGACTGACTACCTGGACACCTGAGTTGAATCCATACAAGAAAAGTAAACAGACTTCTGGGCTCACATACCTAGTAACAGAGCCAACCACTTGGTGACAGGACATAAGAGCTTCAAAGGAGCCAATAATCAAACTAGTTCACACAAGCAGCCTATGTGGGCATATCAAAACAAAACAAAACAAGAAGCTAGGACATACTAAGCAAACAGAAATAAATAAATAAAATAACTTATTGATAGCTCGGAGATAACAGTCAATATCAAGTCACATAAACAGGCAGATCATGATGGCTTCAGCAAGCTCCCAGAACAAAGAATCAAGAAATTTTCCGGAGGAAGAGAACTTCTTGGAATTACCAGAGGTAGAATACAAAAGATTAGTATACAGAACTCTTCAAGATATCAGGAAGGAAATCATTCAAAATGCAGAACTAGGCAAGGAACACACAGACAAAGCACTAGAGGAACTTAAGAAGATTATAGAAGAGCATAATGGCAAATTTAACAGGCTGCAGGAATCCATAGAGAGGCAGCAAACAGAAATCCAGATGATTAACAATAAAATTTCATAATTAGATAACTCAATAGAAAGTCATAGGAGCAGAATTGAGGCAATGGAAGTCAAAATTAGTGAGATTGAAGACCAAGTACCTGACACGAACTCACTTAAGGAAAAATCAGATAAAAGAATTTAAAAAAATAAAGAAACCCTAAGAATTATGTGGGACTCTATCAAGAGGAATAACCTATGAGTGATTGGAGTACCAGAACAGGGGGGATAACAAAATACAGGGAGAATTGTTGAAGATTTGTTGGCAGAAAACTTCCCTTATATTGTGAAAGATGAGAAGATATCTATTCAAGATGCTCATAGAACCCCACACAAGGTAGATCCCAAAAGAAAGTCACCAAGACATATTATAATCAAACTTGCCAAAACCAAAGATAAAGAATTTTAAGAGTGGCTAGGGATAAACGAAAAGTCATCTACAAAGGAGAGTCAATAAGACTAAGCTTGGGCTACTCAGTAGAAACCGTGAATGCCAGAAGGCAATGGGATGACATATATAAAGACTTGAAGGAGAAAAATTGCCAGCCAAGAATTATATATCTAGCAAAACTGTCTCTCAAATATGATGGTGAAATTAGGGCATTTCCAGATAAACAGAAGTTTAGCGAATTTGCAAAAACCAAGCCAAAATGACAAGAAATACCAAACTGAGTCCTCTGGTTAGAAAATCAATACCATCAGATAACAACCCAAGACTAGAACACAGGAGGGAGCAACCAGATATCAACCCAGATAGGGAAGTCACAAAAATAAATCAAAGCTAAAACACTGTTAATAGGGAAACAGAGCCATCGATATATAATCGATGACAACATTAAAACAAAAAAGAGGAACTAAAAAAATGTAGTCATAGATCTTTCATATGGAGAGGAAGTCAAGGTGATATAAAGAAATAAAAGATTGGTTTAAACTTAGAAAAACAGGGGTAAATATTAAGGTAACCACAAATGAAACTAACAATCCTACACATCAAAATTTTCCTTGTTTACTTACAACAGTTTGGATTGGTTTTAATCATTCACACATAGTTCAAGTTGAACTACCTTCAATAACAAAAATAAAAGGTGTTTACAGCTGTGCAAACAGTCCTACCAGTAAGACAGCTTAAAAAACCATTGGCTGTACCAACCAATAATTAAGAAATATCATGGGGAGCAAAGAGCAAAAAAGCGATGGGGGTTCTCTAATTTCCTTCTAAAGCCACAAGATTACATAGTAAATTTTAATAGCCGAGTGATAGCTGTCCCAAAGCTTTTAACTATTTTAAAGGGTGGTTAGCTATTTTCTCTCTAGGGCACCTTTAATTTGTTGTTCCTTTAACTAAAAGCTTCTGAGCTACTAACTTAAGGAGTATTAGTTTGGTTGGACAGTTTGGTAAAATTCTAAACTTTTAAATTCATGAATAATACAGAGGTCCCCAGGCTGCAGAAAATTCCACTGCAGCTTTCTCGGCCAGCCTTGCTATTTCCAGTTCCGTTGCTTGGCCGGCCTCACACTCTGCATCAGAATTGCGGTTCCTTTGCTTAGCCTGCCCCGTGAAAATCCTGGTGCCTGTATGGTATGATTAATAATGTTGCTGAGATAACTTGTATGAACTCCCTACTTGTAAACCCCCTAAAAGTAACGTTTTTCCCTCACCCTCTCGAAGCATTCTTGGTGGCGACAGCCCTGATTGCTTCCTTCCTTGGGCAATGAAATAAAGGCACCTTTACAGTCTCCCACCTCGGTCTCTTGTTTATCGGCCGATACAAGTCACGCTGTGCAAAACCTGGGATTTCCACCCAGTAACATGACAGTGAGCAGGAGGCTGATACACTCCTGTGACAGGGCTATTCCCAGTGTTTCAATTTTAACTCCAGTTACACCAGGATGAAGGGGTTCCTGGGTGGCACAAATGGTTAATCACTTGGTTACTAACGGAAAGGTTGGTGGTTTGAGTTCAAGGTTAGAGATGCCTTGGAAGAAAGGCCTGGTGATCTACTGCTGAAAAGCCAGGCACTGAAAACCCTATGGAGTGCAGTTCTACTCTGGAACACATGGAGTCTCCATGAGTTGAGACTGACTTCATGGCAAACTGGTTTGGTTTTTATTTTTCCACTGGGATTGAATGCCACAAACTCTAGCTTCACCAGGATTGAATGTCACAAAGTTCTTTACTTGCTGAGTGCAAATGGACTTTGTTATTAAATCCGGCATTGGGTAACTCTTGTTCTGCCTGGTGCGTTTGACACATCTGTCTAAAGCAGTGCTTGAAATGCTGTTCATTCTCAAGCTGAAGGTAGAGAAACATAGCTTAATCTAAGCAGCTTTCTACTTACTGTCTCTACCTACTGTCACTGACAAGTTGGACTGGATTTACTATTTACTATAAATTCTGCAGCTAGACCATATGAAACCAATAAATTGGCCCATCTTTATAATCTTCCTTGAGTGTCTCTGGGCGTATTAACCACTAGCCTGAACAAACAGCCAAGAAATATCGCAGGCCTAATTTTTTAGTACAATGTTTTTGCTTTCATCATAATGCACTGTACGTATTTTTGAAAAGTACACAATCATAAAAATAAGAAACTATGTGAATTTTTCCATTATAGAAGAGATCATGGTAAATGCAATATAATTTTCCTCATGTAATTTCAAACCCACCAGCCACTCTGTGGGAGAAAGATGTGGCAATCTTCTTCGGTAAAAATTTATAGCCTTGGAAACCCTGTGGTGCAGTTCTACTCTGTCCTGTAGGGTTGCTATGAGTCAGAATCGACTTGATGGCAATGAGAATATCATCTGCTAATATAATTCCTTGACATTATTTTAAAGGCTGCATGAATATAATCATGCATATTTTATAATTTAATCTGCCCTTTATTATTGGGTATTTAGGTTATTTCCAGTCTTTCTAAAATTTTTGTCAATTTTAAATAACACTGCAAAAAAAAGAACTTCTTTATTCAGGGAACTTTAAGATATATTTTTTTGGTTGATTATTACTATTATTTGAATGATAGAGCTCAAGAAGTGGAACTACTGGCTCAAAGGATATGAATATTTTAAAGCTCTTCATTCCTTTTTCAATATTGCTTTCCAAGAGGGTCTTGCCAATTTTCATACCAGTCCTACAAGACATTTAGTTTATGATCCCAAGCATGACTTGTCCCTAAAGAAGGGCTCCTGACAACGAAGTAAATTGGGGGCTAGTGTGATTCCGTGAAGCCCTGGTGGCACAGTGGTTCAAGTGCTTGGCTATTAACTGAAAGGTCAGCAGTTCAAACCCACCAGCTGTTCCACAGGAGAAAGATGTGGCAGTCTGCTTCCGTATAAAGATTACAACCTTGGTAACCCTATTGGGCAGTTTTACTCTGTCTTATAGGGTTGCTATGAGTTGGAATTGACTGTACGGCAGTGGGATTATAGGCGATTCTATGATGGTTACCTAGTGAGGATTTAAATCCCTCACAGCACTTGCTCTTCTCCAACTTGCAGTACAGATTGCTATGGGTCATACCACAGGACAGCTTCCAGCACTAACTATAGCCTGGGCTGCTATGGGCTTCATTCTCCCTCATGTATCTGTGCTATAATCCCCCTTCGTCTCTCTCAGTCTAGGTGGAGTTCAGGTGGGGTTGACTCCACCACTGATGGTCATGTGGCTTAGGCCTGGCCAATCAGGGCCCTGCATTGCCGTGGTCTGATGAGGAGCACATAACCCAAGCTAGACTACCCTGAGACTGAAACACAATTCCAGGACATGTTTCTTTTAGAACTCCTAGTGAAGAGACCTCTTGCTTTCTTCATGTATGATGCCCTTGATGTCATTCCACAACTCGTCTGGTCTTTGGTCATTAGTGTTCAATGCGTCAAATCTACTCTTGAGATGTTCTCTAAATTCAGGTGGGATATACTCAAGGTCGTACTTTGGCTCTCGCGGACTTGTTATGATTTTCTTCAGTTTCAGGAAAGAAAAAAAAAGACCAAAATGGATGTCAGAAGAGACTCTGAAGCTTGTTCTTGAATGTCGAGTAGCTAAAGCAAAAGGAAGAAATGATGCAGCAAAAGAACTGAACAGACGATTTCAAAGGGCGGCTCAAGACAAAGTAAAGAATTCTAACGACATGTGCAAAGACCTGGAGATAGAAAACCGAAAAGGAAGAACACACTCGGCATTTCTCAAGCTGAAAGAAATGAAGAAAAAGTTCAAGCCTCGAGTTGCAATATTGAAAGGATTCTACAGGGAAACTATTAAATGACACAGGAAGCATCAAAAGAAGATGGAAGGAGTACACAGAGTCACTATACCAAAAAGAATTGGTCGATCTTCCACCATTTCAGGAGATAGCATATGATCAGGAACCAACAGTACTGAAGGAAGAAGTCCAAGCTGCACTGAAGGCACTGGCGAAAAACAAGTCTCTAGGAATTGATGGAATACCAATTGAGATGTTTCAACAAACGGATGCAGTACTGGAAGTGCCCATTTGTCTATGCCAAGAAATTTGGAAGATAGCTGCCTGGCCAACCGACTGGAAGAGATCCATATTTATGCCCATTCCAAAGAAAGTTGATCCAACAGAATGCAGAAATTATTGAACAATATCATTAATATCACCCACAAGTAAAATTTTGCTGAAGATCATTCAAAAGCAGCTGCAGCAGTATATCGACAGGGAATTGCCAGAAATTCAAGCCAGATTCAGAAGAGGATGTGGAACAAGTAATATCATTGCTGATGTCAGATGGGTTCTGGCTGAAAGCAGAGAATACCAGAAAGATGTTTACCTGTATTTTACTGACTATGCAAAAGGCGTTCAACTGTGTGGATCATAACAAATTATGGATAACATTGCAAAGAATGGGAATTCTAGAACACTTAATCATGCTCATGAGGAACATGTATATAGATCAAGAAGCAGTTGTTTGAACAGAACAAGGGGATACTGTGTGGTTAAAAGTCAGGAAAGGTGTGCCTTTCACCATACCTATTCAATCTGTATGCTGCACAAATAATCTGAGAAGCTGGACTATATGAAGAAGAACGGAGCATCAGGATTGGAGGAAGACTCATTAACAACCTGCGTTATGCAGATGACACAACCTTGGCTGCTGAAAGTGAAGAGGACTTGAAGCACTTACTGATGAAGATTAAAGACCACAGCCTTCAGTGTGGATTACACCTCAACATAAAGAAAACAAAAATCCTCACAAATGGACCAATAAGCAACATCATGATAAATGGAGAAAAGACTGAAGTTGTCAAGG
>NW_004443989.1:6896141-7067991 GCF_000243295.1 Trichechus manatus latirostris | reverse complement strand
AATGGAGAAAAGACTGAAGTTGTCAAGGATTTCATTTTACTAGGATCCACAATCAATGCCCATGGAAGCATTGCATTGGGCAAATCTACTGCAAAAGATCTCTTTAAACTGTTGAAAAGCAAAGATGTCACCTTGAAGACTAAGGTATGCCTTACCCAAGCCATGGTGTTTCCAATCACCTCATAAGCATGTGAAAGCTGGATGATGAATAAGGAAGACCGAAGAAGAACTGACACCTTTGAATTGTGGTGATGGAGAAGAATGTTGAATATACCATGGACTGCCAAAAGAACAAACAAATCTGTCTTTGAAGAAGTACAGCCAGAATGCTCCTCAGAAGCAAGGATGGCAAGACTACGTCTCACATACTTTGGACATGTTATCAGTAGGGATCAGTCCCTGGAGAAGGACATCATGCTTGATAAAGTAGAGGGTCAGCAAAAAAGAGGAAGACCCTCAACGAGATGGACTGACACAGTGGCTGCAACAATGGGCTTAAGCATAGCAACGATTGTGAGGATGGTGCAGGACCAGGCAATGTTTCGTTCTGTTGTACATAGGGTTGCTATGAGTCAGAACCGACTTGACGGCACCTAACAACAACAGCAAAGAGAAGTTCTCTTTCTGGGCTTGCAGGTGGTAGGGCATAACCTGGAGCTGCTGGTGGCTATTTTGCAGTCACACAGAAAAGTCAACCTGAGAATGAAGGTAACATAGAGAAAAACAGGAGGAAGAGATGGAGTTCTTTTAACATCATCTGAGCCTGTTAATAGTCATGCTTAAAGACAGAGTTTACCCCTTAGATTTTGTCAGTCTTGTGAGCTAGAAAGTTTCTCCTTTCCTTCAGACCCTGGAGTTAGATGCTCTGTGAGAAGCAGAAAGGCAGTTTTGGCTGGTATTTTGACTAACGTTGTAACTAATTGATCAATTGTCTGGTTATGAACAAGAAAACTTAGGAGTCGTTATATCCTACTAAGGTATCACAATGCTTATTTGGGACAGGCTCTTCACAACAGCATTTGAATGATTTCACAATTCCATTATTTTTCCTTTTAACATTTTCCCCTCCACAGATAAGTTCTTTTTGGCCACAGAAAGTTACTAAAATTGTTCCTCTTTCATTAGTTTATGCATCCATTTAATGGGCATTTATTGAACATCTAGTTAAATGTTGTTCTGAGTGCTGGGATGCAGGGATGGAAAAACAGGGCCCCTCCCTTCAAGGAGTTCAAAGGTTAATGTTGGGGAGAGCCATGTAAACATACAACCGCAACAAAAGACAGTCAAAGCTAAGCAGACAGACGTATGGACAAAATCTAATGACAGCACAAAGAAAGGCTACATTGGCATAAACTCTCTTGTAGTTTAACAAATTTCATAAATGATTTAAAAAAATGAACCAGTCAATTCCCATCTTCTGAAGTAAATAAAACTTTATGGCTGCAATGGGAAATCAATTAGACTATTAAGTAGATAAATTGCAAGGTTTGGGATGAGATGATCTAAAAGTCTCAATTTTCTGGCAAACTTAAGGCTAACATTAAAAATGTTTTTGTTGTCAAAGTAATATACAATTATTGTAAGAAAAATAAAAATGATAGCCATTTCTAAAGTGGAAAGTGAGAACTCTCCTCCACTTGTGCCCAACCTTATTCCCAAGACATAAATATGGTTAACAGTGTGGTATCTATTTCTACCTACTTTTATCCTACACTATATATATATATGAATATATATGTATGTAGGTATATGTATATGCATATATATATAGAGAGAGAGAGACATACATTTTATATACAGACATATTTAAACAGAATGGTATAATACCATTCAGGCAGTTGTACAATTTGCTTTATCATGTCACTTTAATGGTAGTATTCATAGATCCATCTATTCATTTTAATACTTGTAGAAGAACCCACTGTATGGACCCACAAGGAGCCCTTGGTGGTGCAATGTTTAAGCACTAGGCCCCTAACAGAAAGGTTGGCAGTTCAAACCCATCCAGTGGCTCTGCAGGAGAAAGATCTGGTGATCTGCTCCCATAAAAATTACAGCCTAGAAAACCCTATCGGGCAGTTCTACTTTTATATGGGGTTGCTATGAGTTGAAAATCGACTTATCAGCACACAACAATGACAACAATGGACTCACCATGATTCATTCCATCAATTCCTAGTGAATGGCATGTAACAACGAGAGAAAACGTCACCTGGTTCCCTCCCTCCTGCATGGCCGGAATACTTGCCTTTGCTCTACTTCCCAGTCAAGTTGAGCCTTTTCTGGGAAGTCTCCCTCTAATTGCCTAGCTCTCAGGAGTCATGCTTACTTGAAAAAACATCTCCATACTCATTTCTGTACCCTCACCAGTCACTTTGCATATGCTGCTGGAGAAGACTCCTTTGAAGATGGATGTCTAGCCCATAGCTTCCCATTCTCCGGGTAGAAGCTCTAGCTCAGAGAAATAGACCCCCGGTGGTCATGTGTCATGTTTGTCTCCCTTAGCCATACTTGGCTGATCCATAGGCAACCCCCTAACCAAAGCTACAACAATCAGATTCTGAGAATATAAAATTTGGAACCAAGAATCACAGAGATGGAATGTAGGCAAACTCTTCCTCCATGCTACTTGTAGGTCCATTTTAGGGATGTTTGCCCTCTTGAATGTTTCGAGAGGAAGCTTACTGCCCTGTACTCCTCTCTGCCCACGCAGAAGGCACCCTGCTTCTGAGGGAGGAGACCCTCGGGTGTCCATCTGCTCTGTCACCTTGTGAGTGAACTGAACAGGGAACAGGAAGCCCTTTGTCCTCTCGCGGCTGAGCTGCACTCTCCAACCAGCTTCACTGGGGATGGTGCTAATATTTTGGACTCCACCTGATTCCTGTGTCTACTTCTCAGTTTGTTCGAGGGGAAATGGGTGGGATCAACACTGACAGAAAGAGTTATGCTGAAGGCACATCTGCCACTGAGGTCTTGGAGTTGTGCTGATTCCTGCCTTCCCTGAATCTTGGCCGTTCAACTCTTTCCTTGATTCTGTAACACATCCCAGTACTTATCCAGTAGATTCTTTTTGGTTCCAAAGCCAGCCAGAATCAGTTTCAGTTGCTTGCAACCAAAGGAACCAGTGGTGAAGACAACACTATGTGTTCACCGAATCTCCTTTGACTTATGAACATAGAGTTAGACTAGATTTCCAGCTTTCCTTGCAATAAGATGAACTCATGTGACCAATTCTGGCCAATGGAATATGGACAGAGGCAGTGAAGATCCTGGCTCCTAAACCTCCCAGGTGGTCCCAAAAAGCAAGGATCCTGGTCTCTGCATGACTGTGTGGAGCAAAGCCCCTCTGTTGACCTGCTTTAGAGTGTGATGTGAGCAAGAAATAAATTTTCTTTAGGTTTAGGGGCTGTTTGTCACAGTGCATATCCTGCCCTAACTAACAGAAAGCTTCTGCTTCCTGTTTTGTTTTATTTTAAATGCCCATTTACCATCTTCCTAAGTGGATGACCAAGTTTTCAAGGGCAAGGACCATGCCTTTGGCCCCAACATCTAGCCAGTGCTCAGGACACAAGGTGGCTGCTTTATTTCATTATTGAAAATGATGATATATTACCATTCCACTAAGCTGAATTATATCTCAAAGGCCTGAGCATATCAGTGGCATTTCCAAGCCAGAGCCATTTATCCTCAGGGAATGGCTTGTATTTCAGGAAACTCTAGCTCAAGGAGATACGATTTTAGGTTGACCAAAAAATGCCCCGTGTCAAAACTGGGAAAATTAAGTTGGCTGCTCTGATTTTATTTTCAGCTACCTGATCTGTAAGACATATCTAAGAGTCAAGCTGCTCTCCTGGTTTGAATTCTGCAGTCAAGCATTTCTATTACATTTGCCATGTCCTCCTGGGTATCTACCAGCGACCAGTTAATATATAGCCTAGAAACAAAAGGAAGATGGCGTGTCTGTATGAAAAAGCCTCGGGTGCATCTCCACAGACCCAGGCCAGGTTCACTGATCACACTGATTTGAAAAGCAAACATTTCAACTTGAAAAAAAGAATCAAGCCGTGTCATTAAATATGGCACGTAATCAATCACCAGGCCCTTGATATTATACACAGCTGTAGCAACTTCCATACAAGTATGCATTTAACACAACATTTATCACTAATAACAAGCATAATGGTAGCTGTAGGGGGAAATCAACGAATAAATGTTACATGGAAGGAGGTTTTACCATTAACCCACATAGTACCTCATCTGTCTCTTGCTCATCTTAAACTTCTCTCTGTGTCTCTCTTTATAGTTTGTCCGTATTGAATTTCTTCCCACCTCACCCCACTCTTTCTTACTTTTGGAACTTCCCACCTCTATTTCTTCTTCCAGGCTAACTCTTGCTCCTCTGCTGATGGTCATTCTTTATTGGAAGGAGCCCTGGTGGTGCAACAGTGAAGCACTCAGCTGCTAACCAACAGGTTGGCGGTTCAAATCCACCAGTGGCTTGAATCCATCCGTGGCACCATGGGAGAAAGACCTGGTGATCTGCATCTGTAAAGATTACAGCCTAGGAAACCCTATGCGGCAGTTCTACTCTGTCACATGTGGTCACTATGAGTTGAAAATCATCTCAATGGGACCTAACAACAACAACATTCTTCACTAGATTGAGTGAAGCTCTATGAAGGCAGAGATCTCAGTGTATAATGACACTTAGGAGGGACCAATCAATATTTGATCAATTCCTATTGCCCTGGCTCAACCACTTACTAGCTGACTGATCCTGTCCAAGCAACGTAAGTACTCATTGCCTTGGTTTCTTCATCTGTGGAATGGGGACAATAATAATACTTACAGGGCATGAGGATTAAAAGACGTAACAAAATGCTAAGTACAGTGCCTGGCATATTTAAACACTGCTGTTATTATTTAGTTGAATGTGAGGAAAGTCTTCTGGTTTAAGGATTTTCATTTTTCCCGTCTGAGAACAGTGATTCAGTCCCAAGTTACAGATGTCAGCTTTGCAGTCCCCCAACATTTATTCCTTGACCACAAGGCTGTCAGAGGTCCACCCCACTCATTCTGGAGTCAACCACAAGAAAGCACCAATGGAGCGAGAACTTACAGAGGGAGGTGGTGACTGATAGTACTTTTGTTTTTTTTTCTCGATCTCTCCACACAGTCTCACAGATCCTCTGAAGGTGCATCATCCTGTTGGTTTTATTCTTTTCCAAGTTAGAACCACACCAGATAGTCTTATAAACTTTCCTAAGGATACTAATGAGCCTTTGAGAACAGCCCCCCAATACATCTCCTCCTGCCAAATAAGAGCCTCCACAGACAGTGCCTTTGCCTGGTGGCCATTTTCTCACACCCATTTCCTGTCTCACAGGAAGTCAAAGCAGTCTTGCAGGAGCCACGATTGTCCAAAGTATCCAAAGCAATGCCAACTTTTAATTTTAGTTAGAGCTACGGTTTCCACTCTTTCAATTTCATGGATAATTAAACTTAAAAGAAAATGGTGAGACCAACATTGTCTTCAACTTCTTTTGCCAAGTAAGAAGACTAGTGCTACCACCATCATAATTTTATAAAAGAATCTCAGGGCAAAGTCCAGTCCTTTAAGTGACAATATATTTAGGTTTATTGCAAATTCACTACATTGTCCTTATTTTCTGGTTTTACCACAAACCAGTTTAAAATTCTTCAGAGATCAGTACCAGTAAAAGAGCAGAAATTTGGAAATTCTGAGCTACAGCATATCACTATAGTCAAATCCTGACAGCCCACAGCAGCAGGGAGCAGGAATCACAGGGAAAATCAGACATTGTTTGTTTTAGGTGACTAGATACCATTTTACCATGCAGAAAGCACACAGCCAGCCCGCTTGATTGAGAACACAGACTCAGAAAAAGAGAGAGAACATGAGTATGTTTTAAAAACTCATGGGAAAGATGGAAAGACTCATGGGTCAGCTCCAAACTTTTGAAAATAATTGCAAGTGACTTTGATAAGAACTATGACAATACAAACAAGTTCTCTAATCTCATTGCTCTTAGAAAAAACCTAAACTTCTCACCTACAAGGCATTATATGATCTGACTGTAATTCCTCCTCCAATGTCATCTCACATCACTCCCTTCCTGCTGCTTCTCTCAGCTCCTTGAACCCACTGCTTGTCCCCCTGCCCAGTATGCTATTTCCCAAATTTCCTCAGAGCTGGCCTTTTTGAATCCCCTACGTCTCTGCTGGCATTCAGTGTGGGATATCTTGACCACCTTGTCTAAAGTGGCCTTCCCCAGATATGCCCAATCTCATCATCCTGCTTAGTTTCCATGGTGAGCAGCTTTCAATCCTGGCCTCCAAAGCTCCCCACCTCCTGGTATTCACACCCTTGTGTAATCCTCTCCTCTTGAGAGTGAGCTGGACCTAGTCAATTGCGTTTAATGAATAGAATATGATAAAAGTGATGGGAAGTCATTTCTATGATTAGGTTACAAGAAGACTGTGACATCCTTCTTATTAGCAGACTCCTTCTCTTGCCTTCTCACCTTGAATTCTTTGATAAAGCAAGCTGCCATGTGAGAAAGGTCCATGTGGCAAGGAATTGAGGGTGATCTCCAGGAACAGCCTAAAGGAACTGAGGCCCTCAACCCAATAGCCTGCAAGGAGGTAAACGCTGCCAACAACCACCGAGTGAGGTTGGAAATGAGTCCTTCCCCAGTCAAACCTTCAGATGAGACTACAGACCCTGGGCCAACACCTTGGTTGCAACCTCATGAGATACATTGAAGCAGAGAGTCCAGCTAAGCCACGCCTAGACTCTTGAATACAGAAACTGTGAGATAATATATGTGTATTATTTTAAACCACTGAATCTTGGGGTAATTTGTTACACAGCAATCGATAACTAATACAGTTTTTCCAGCACTTATCAGTCTATGATGTTCTTCTTTTCTGTTTACTTGTTTATCGTCTATCACAACTATGAGAATTTGAGCTCCATGAGGTCAGGGAACTTGTCTTTTTTAGAGCTTTATCTCCCAGCTAATAATTCAGTGCCTGGTACATTGTAGGTATGTAATAATTATTTTCTAAATTATGGATACATTTTAATAAAATAATTAATTACAAAGAGTGGTATGTCTATACATGTTTAACATCTGATTCTCCTGCCTTGTTGTGTTTTCAGTGTTGGCAGTTTAAATACTTCTGCCATGGATGATTTCAAGCTACCAATGTGATGTCATTAACCACAGAATTGGAAAGAAATGTACATAACCCCCAAACAGCTACCGTGAGCCAACAAGAGCTGGCTTCAGCATATAAATTCTGCTTAAGGAGTCAAGGAAAGCTGTGAGAAGGCTTTTTATTTCCAACAAATTTCTTTGTTGTCTACCATTTGAGGAATCATTAATGAGAAACACTAACGTGAGATTTATAGAAAGAATATAGTTCATTTATTTATTTACTCATCAGCTTGCCCAGAGTAGATAGGTTGGGCAATCCAAGACTCCTTGCAAAATGGCGCTCAAACAGGAATCACATTCTTCTCCAGGTTAGCTGCACCTGACACCTGGCCTATAAATATTGCAAACAGATTGGGGAAAATATTATCTGAAGCAGAGCGAGTTGTTCTCTGTCTGAAGTTTGATGTATCCACTTGGCCACAGAAAACCAGGAACAGGTAGCCCATAAATCCAGCAGGAAGGGCATACATTTGCTCTTAAAATGTGCCTTATTCCCACTGCAGATGGTGAACAATGTTCTTCCTTCTTCCTATGCAACCAGGGCGAGTCCAGCTTGACTTGTGCTTGTCTTTAGGCCTCCTTTCACCTTGCCTCTCAGTGCTAATGTGAACATACATGTTCTTGGCTGTCACCTGCTGGTTTTTCATTCCCGGCTGGGGCCTGGTGGGTAAGGATAAGGCAGAGCTCATTTCCCCAGATTTACTGGTTGCTGACAAAGCCACTGGGGTGTGGGGGAAGGAACAGGGGAAATAAACAGTGTCTCCTAGACATATGCAGTTGGAATAACCTAAGTGATAGATTGGAGGTGGAGGGACACCAAAATCAAATAAAACATTTCCAGGGCGAAGTGTACCTCTTCTGATGTTACTGATGAGTTACATACAGTAAATAAACTGCCAGAGATGTTCATAGCATACCTAGAAAATCACCCCCTTTAGACCCAAGGCAGCAAACATTTGACATTTAGTTTGATTCCACTGAAAAACATTTATTTAGTGTCTACTAGGTTCCAGTAATTCTGCTAGGGTGTGATGAATGGTATGGACCTCGCTTCTGGTGCATTCATATTCTAGAGAAATGCACAAAAAGCACACAAGTAAGGTATGATAGGATAAGTGCTATTGGAAAGGTACCAGTTAAGGACTGTGCAAAGGGGGTCAGAGCGTGGAGTACTCGGAAGGGTTATACAGAGATTACTTAGTTCCCTAAACATTTATTGAGCACTTACTATGCATTGGGTGCTAGTGATAGAAATATGAGTAAGAGGAGCCAAGTCTACTGGGAGGGACCAATATGTAGATGATTTCAGTAGAATGAGATGAGGTTACACAGGAGAGGCCACTCAACCTAGACTTCATGGTGGGGAGAGATTAAGGAGCTATTCCTCCAGAAAGCAATATCTTCTTACAGTATTAGAAATGGGGCTTTGAAGTGGAAGAAAATGTCTGTGCCAGAAGATGGGAGGCTATTAATCCTAAAACTATTACATTCAGTCACTCAGTAGGAGCTGAAGGCTGATTCTGATTCTGTTAAGGAAACTGAGAACAAGAAGAAGTGTAAAATATACTCTCTGCCTTCAAGGAACTCACAGCTTGACTGGGGATAAAATACATATAAGCAACTCCACAAGGCACGAGGCAATATGTGCTAAGTGAGTTGTGTACACAGTAGGTTCAGAAGGTGAATGGCATGGTGGGGAGTGCTTCAGTGGCAACAGGTTAATGTAAAGCAGGAGCTGAGTACTGAAGGATGGGTATGGGGGGAGGGAATTCAGAGAGGGAAGAGCCTGGGAACAGACATGGAGGTGGCTGGTTGAGGCAGGGCCACTGGTCTGGTTGGGGTCAAGGTTTGTGAGGGAAAAAGACACAGATTACTGGTTCTGGAAGTGACCTCAGAGATCATATATTCTAGCCCCATCTGTAAAGATCTCATAGTAAGAGGAAACAGAAGGAGGGAATCTTAAGAAGCTTATGGCTAAAGAATTTCTTGGGTTCATCTCTTTTACTGAGACAAGACAGTATTAGTCTGTAGATGTTGAAGTAAAATAAAATGTAATGAAAATGCTCTTTCTCCATAATTTTCGTGATTTGGAGACGCTATACTGCTAGCCTTGAAGATGAGGTCACCAGCCAAGGAATGTGAGCAGCCTCTAAAATCTGGAAAAGGCAAGAAAACAGATTTTCCCCTGTAGCCTCCAGAAGGAACCAGCCTTGCTGTCACCTCGATTTGAGAACTTCTGACCACTAGAACTATAAGATAACAAATTTGTATTGTTTTAAGCCACTAAATTTGTGGTGACTTGTTATGGCAGCCACTGGAAACAGTGTGCCTTTTCTGGAGAGTGCTCACTGAGCTTCCTGGAGAGTGCTCACTGTGCTTCCTTGAGTGGTGAGGCCTCACCAGCCACCAACTCCCTTCTTCCCTCAGCTGCCTCCTTCACTGCCTGCCTTCCCACAATACCATCCGCTATCTTTTCTCTGGATAAATTTCCAATTAAATCCTTTGAAGTACAACATCAACCAGATCTTTTCCATAAAGCCTGTCTATCCAGAAGATGAATTTCCTCCCTTCCACCGGTTGTCAACTCGACTCTGATTCATGGTGACCCAATGTGTGTCATAATAGAACTGTGCTCCATAGGGTTTTCAGTGGCTGGTTTTTTGGGAAATGGATTTCCAGGCCTTTCTTCAGAGGCACTTCTGGGTGGACTTGAACGTCCAACCTTTTGGTGAGCAGCAGAGTGCGCTGACCATTTGCACAACCAGGGACTCCTCCTCCCCTCTAAAAAACCAAACCGTTTCAGTTAAGTTCATTCCCGATTCATAGCAACCATAAAGGACAGAGTAGAACTGCCCTATAGGGTTTCCAAGGCTGTAATCTTTATGGAAGCAGACTGCCACAACTTTTCTCTGTGGAGCTGCTGGTGGGTTCAGGACACTCACCTTTCAGTTAGCAGCCAAGCACTTAACCACTGCACCACCAGGGCTTTTTTCTTCCCTCTGCAGAGTGGTACATATCAAGTCAGTTTACTGGAGGATGTCTTCTACAGTGTATGTGTTGGTTTGTATCTTGTTGGTCACTTTCTAAGTACTCATTATAGCTCTGTGAGCATAGACCCTGACTCTGACTTATTCCTATCACATCCCTAGCACCTAGCCCCCTGGAACACTGAGGCCCTGAGACATTGCTTTATGTCATCATTGGATTGTATCCTTTGAAAAGAAATTGAACTAATTCTAAATTATTCTAGGAAAAGTCACACAGCTAGTCCAGTGCCTGGCACTCTCAGTAAATATTTGATAAATGAAGAAACCAATGAATGGTTATATTGACCCCTACACAGCAAACTTGGCTTCAGGGTTGCTATTCTGGGTGGCTGAGCGTTACTGGCCCAACAGCAGGGCCTATGAAACGTTAGATGGGCTCAGCTAGACTCCAGAAGACACTGGTTATGTAGAGCAGGGTAGGGTGTTGAGGCTCCAGCTATCCAGCAGGAAGTCTTTGTATGCTCTGCTGCTGGTGGGCTCTGCTCTCCTGCACCTCAGGAGAAAGGCCCTTGGTTGATCCCAACACCAGCCCCAGACCTTGGCTGCTCACACATCTTGAGATGCATGCGATGGAGGCAGGGAACGATAAAGGTGGGAGAACTGAATCCTTGGTGGTGAGGTTTGGATGGAAATGACCTTCCGAAGGAGGGACAAGAGAAAGTTGCTCAGACGAGCCTCAGTGGACCAGCTGGGGGCTGTCTCAGATGACTCTGGGGGGTCATATTTACCACAGTATAAAATCGGGAAGCTGGTCTTTCTGTAGTTAAGTCAAGCACTGTCCAAAAGCAAATAGCTTTCCTTGAGTTTCGATTTATTACCATCTAAAATGTCATTCTCTGTATGGGTAATAAAAGGTAATATGTTTTATGATGGCTCCTTATGTTAAGGTTTTACAAAATCTGTTATTAAATGATCTGCAGAGAATCTAAATGAGTCTTACCAGGTTACATGAAATAGCAAGGTGTTTTTCTCCGCTTGTCTTTCTTCTTCCTCAAATTAAGTGCAGTTAGAAGGGCGGCGCTCTCTCTGTGTTTTCTAATCACACAGCAGTAGGTAATGCTTTTCAGGTCAGGATAAAAATTGTGTTCTGCAGTGTAATTGGCTTCACAAAGTTACATACTGGCCGAAACATCCAGAAAATTCAATTATGGACTCCCAATGACAAAAATGAGAGCCTGTTTCCAAAATCAGGTTCTAAATGCCTACAACTTGCTGCAGTTTCAGCTTTAAAACTTTTGCCTGATACTGGTCCTTTGCACATTAACCACCTCTGCCCATTAATTTCAGGTGCTTAATCAGTATTACAGCCTCCACGTGGAAAAGTGCAATCTAGGCGGGCTTCGGCAGCCCGATTCTCCTGCCGTCTCTTTGGACCCACTCCCATTCAAATGGGATAGACTAATTAAATCTGTCATCCAAGGTTACTTTTAATCAGTAATATACGTTTTTCATTAAGTCAAAAATGCGGTTTATGCAAAGCTTACTTTGGTTTAGAATCCTATTGCTGGTAATAATTCCAGGTAGCTTGCGAAACAAGGAGCCTGCTGAGAGAGTAAGGAATCAGCAAATGACACCCACCTGCTCTACCCATGGACAGGAAAGCAATTCAAGGCACTGTCTCAATGCTGGCATTAGGGTATATGCTTTGAAAATAAATTGAGCTAATTCTAAATCATCCAAGGAAAAATCAGACAAGATGGGTTCCAATTATACCACTGCTCTTGTTCTAAAAGCTAATTCATATACCAGGAAGAAAAGACACAAGGATAACCCAGCCATGGGTTCTTCTGGAAGATTCTTCTGTTGATTTCATGCCTGACGCAGCTAGTCCCTTTGACCACCTCCATCAGTAATGTTTGGACAAGACCACCTAGTGGACTGCGGCCCCCTGCGCTGTTTGCACGAAGCAGCCCTTTGTGATCTTGGCTCCATCATTTGTTTTGTGCTTCAAATCATCTTGGCTCTGCTGTCAAGCACTAAGCCTATTAACACCCTTGAATGTGAGTCGAGCCAGGAACAAGAAGTCAAATGTTACTGCTTAATACATTTGGACTTGCCCTTCACCGGCTCAGCCTCGCGGACAGACAGAATGTTGATAAAGATGAGCGTGCTTTTCTCCACAAATAATAAAACCTGCAAACATGCCCTTGGAGGGCTGCTTTTCATTTTAATTTTGAAAAATAACAATAAATAGAGATCTTTGCTTTCCCTCCGGCCTCTCTCCAGAGTCCTTCCTAAGCAGATGGGAACGGAACTCTATTGCCCATCACTTTGGGAGGAAATCCCAGGGCCTCAGCTCCTTGTCCCCACAGAGGGATAGACCTCCACCCTGGGGTTAGAACATATGTCAGAACATATGTCCATGCCTCAGTCCCCTCAAGCCCTAGATTTGAACCTCCCTACTCCAGTCCACAAGTACCTAGTCCTTGCCAGTCCATAAGACCAAAACCAGACCAGTTGCTGTCAAGTCGATTCCAACTCATGGTGACTCCATGTGTGTTAGAGTATAACAGTGCTTCACTGGGTTTTTAATGGCTGATTTTTCAAAAGCAGATCACCAGGCCTTTCTTCAGAGGCACCACTGGGTGGGTTTGAACCGCCCACCTTTCAGTTAGTAGTTGAGCGTTTCACTGTGTGCACCATCCAGGGACTCCTTGTCAGTCCCTCTGTTATTACATTAACCATGGTTTTGTATACTGAGCACTTACTATAGGCTGGAAATGGCACTTCAGCCTTTATGTAAATTATTTCCATTGATTCTCACAATACCCCTGTGAGGTGGGTACGGATATTGGCCCTGTTGTACAGGTAAGAAATCTGTTGCCACAGGAAACATGACTCCAACATGGTGGAGCTGGGACTGGAACCAAAGCTCTTAGGTCCAGAGTCCACATTCTTACCAGCATGCTCTGGAGTTTCCTCATCACCTACACAGTACCCCAAATCCTGTGGTGGCAGGCCAAGGACGCCGTATCAGAACCCCTTTTCCAGCTTGTGATGGTTAAGATGGTATGTCAGCTTGGCTAGACCATTATTCTCCATGTTTTAGCAGTTGTGTAATGTTGTGATCACCCCCATGATGGAATCTGCTGAGTGGTACTGGAAGAGGCGGGGCCTGTGGCAGCTCACTGCCCTCTCAGTTTCATCTCTCTGCCTTCTGCTGGTTACCTTCTGCCTGCTCACCTTGCCAAGGTTTTTGGCTTGTTCCAGACTCAGCAGCTGCCTCTTGTTGTCTCACGTCTGGTTCTTGGGACTTGAGCTAGCAGCTTACCTGTTGATCTTGGAATTTGTCGAACTTCTCAGACTGCGAGCAAGAGTCCAGTTCTCTGACCTGCTGACCTTGGGTTCGCCAGCCCCTGCAGCTACGTGAATCAGGAGAAACCTTGTGGTCTTGTCCGCTGATCTTGGAATTCAATGACCTTCACAGCCTGTGAGCGGGAGCCCCTCTCCAACATGCTGACCTTGGGTTTACCAGCTTCTGCTTCTGTGAACTGGGAGAGGCCTATACCCTGATCTGTGGACTTGGGACATTTTAGCCTCTACAATTGTGTGAGCTATTTCCTTGATATAAATCTCTATATATAGTTATATGCTTTACTGGTTTTGCTTCTCTAGAGACCCCAGCCTAAGACACAGCTGTTCACATGAACCCCTGTATGGGTTGGGCTTGGTAGGAGGGAGGCTTTTTTGGACAGGTCACCAGTCATGGAAAGCTCTTTGTACAATCTCCAAGTCTCTAAATGCCAGCCTTTGTCTTGGAGACTCTAGCAATCCCCATAGCTTCTCTTCTACTCATCTGTGCGACTCTGGCAACTTCAATGACCACCTGTCTCTTTATACCTGGATCTCTCCTAAGTTCCCAATCCGCATAGTTAACTACTTGCTGGACATTTCCACCTGGGCGTTTCATAAGCACTGCAAATGCAGCACGTCCCAAAGCAAACTCGGTACCTTCCACCCAAGCACACTCCTTCCCTGTCCTGGTTAACGGTGTCACCATGGCCCAGGCACCCAACTTGGAACCTCCTGGCATCCGAGCACCCTCTCCGTCCCCTCCTCCCAGGGCATTCAGTCTGGTTGGTGCTCTCTTAAAAATGACTGTCATATTTTCCCGTTCCCACTGCCCATGCCTTGGTTCAGGTCTTTGTCATGTCTCACCTTGACTGCTATGTGCTGATATAAATAGAACACAAACTTGTAGTGACTTGGGAAGGACTTACAGAGTGCATGAAGGTGGAAAGGGTTCTGGGTTACTATCATCAGACACTAGGAAAGGGAAGATCACCAGCAAAGCCCAGTATATGGCACACCAGAAGTTGTAACCACAGGCCAGTGGGAGATTTCCAATGCACAAAATACTGGTGCTGGAGAATCCCAGCATTATGTGACTACATTATGCAGAAAGCCCTGGATATTGAAGGAACTATGTGGATGGTCCACCCGCTCCTTCATTTCTCCACAGATGTTTCCTTTGCCATATGGCTATTCTGGAGAAGAGCATTTCAGACAAGTATGCAAAGGTCCCAAGGCAGGAGCACATGAGACAGAATACTTAGTCTGGCATATTAAAAAACCTCTGAAAGTCACTCTTGGTTCTTGAAGACTAATTTCTGACATTCTTGCTATTCCACTGCACTCATGATTAAAGTAGCGAGTACTTGGCTACAATAGGGGGACATGCTGAAGGTGAACTCAGGAATATATGACTCTACTGTAAGTTTCATGTGGGCAGAGAACACTCCTGCCTTCCAAATGCCCCTTCCAAATGCTCTAAACAAACAAAGATTCACTTGTTGGATGGATGAACGAATGTAGTCATGACTTTTGTAAGAGGAAAACTATGTTCCTTTCCGTGTCAACTGAAATACAACCTGCCCATGTTTCATTACAGACAGAAAATCAAAGGATGGGATTTTAACAACATAAAAGCATTTTAAAAACAAACAGAATAAATGGCACTATCTACAGAGAATGTGCCTTTCTTTCTTTTATAAATATTAACTCACAAATAGAGATCTGTCATCTAACAGAGATGCTAAGTGTTGATCTTCCACTCAGTAACTAATACAAACATTTGGCAGTTCTCAAACTTTCTACTTACAACCAACTCCAATACCGTAGACCTCCTAACAGTGGCACAGAAAAGACATAGTAAAGTAATGGACTTATTAGTGTATAAGGGCACTCCAAAATATGAGGTGCTTGACATAACTAACATGGCCAATTTCAGACCTAAATTAAACTTAATTAAACTTCATTTTAAGTTAAACTACAACTTGACCAAAGTCTCTGCCTCTACTGTTCTGAAGAATCAATTCAGCTTCTTGTAAAAGTTTAACTGCTTGTAACACAAAAGAAGGGTCAGAATTTATTTTTTTAGCTTGAACTGAAAATTATTTGTTAAAAGATATTTGTCAAGAATGTTTACGCAGCTTGTCCTAGGGAAAAGTACTTCGGTCAACATGAGTTTAGAAAATAGAATTGATAAGGTTAAGTAAAGACGAAGCCCTGCAATTGTCTCGTAACTGTAATCAAGATGCAGTAAAAGCTAATTAACCAAGTCTTAATGTAATTTACTAATTCTCTCAAACCAGACTTGATTCACTCACTGCGACCTCTGGCCCATTTCTACTGATGTTAGTAAAATCTGGTAATTGAGGTAGAAGTATAGCTTGTTTCTTTAAGACGAGAGGGAAAAACAAACATGGAGAAAACATGCAGTTGTTCCCCGGGATGTTAACTAATAGACTTGCTGATGTTCAAAAGACATCTTGGTCAAACATATTCCAAGAAGTTAGAGATTAATGTTAGGTTACAGGCTGACGTAAAGAAAGATTGTAGTTTAACAACCCCCTTTGTAACTTCTTCCCCCTCCTTTCTGAAACCTCCGTGCCTGTGAGCACTGTCTTTGTTTGCCCTACCTCATAAAAACCTCACTGTTCTTCCTGCAGTTTGGAGAACTGCAGCATCCTGCTTGGAGTCTTGTGTGTCTCCCAGTTTCGTGAAACCTTCTATCCTTCCATAAAACTCTGTGTTTTTATTTCTAGCAGAGTGAAAGTCTGGTCTGGTGTTTCGCTACGGCATTAGAAATGGGCAGAGAAGACTAGTTGTGAGGCACTTTGATCTTGGATTTAGGATCTTCCTGGACCCAATATAAGGGGCCCTGGTGCTGCAGTGGTTAAGCACTTGGCTGTTAAAAGTAGGAGGTTCAAAACCTACCATCTGCTCTGAGGAACAAAGATGTGGCAGTTTGCTTCTGTAAAGATTTACAGCCTTGTAAACCCTGTGGAGAAGTTCTACTCTGTTCTGTAGGGTTGCTATGAGTCAGAATTGATGGGGTGGCAAAGGGTTTGGGTTTTTGGACCCAATTTAATCAATTACCAAGTTGATAAATTCTACTTCCTTAAATTGCTCAAGTCTGTTTTCTTCTTTCCATTCTCACTACTACTACTTGAGCTCAGGCCAAGAAGAATAGCCTCCTTACTGGTCTCCCTGATTCTCACTCAGCGCACAACCTCAAGCTCATTTCCATTAAAATGATCTTTCTAACATTCAACTCTGATCACCCTGGTACCCTGCTCTAAATTCTTTCATGTCTCCCTATGGCTACCTCCACTCAGTGGAGTGACACGAAAGGCTCTTAGGGATCTGGCCCCTTTTGTCCTAATTTCCTACCATTTCTCTCCTCTTTCATTACTTACCGGCAATACTTAGCCACTGGCCAGTTTCCCACATATGCCAGGCTTTCTCCACCTCTGTGCCTTTGCAAATGCCGTTCCCTTGGCCCAGGACAGCATTCGTCCATATGTCCACCAGTTAAGTATGTACTCACTGTTTAAGTCTCAGCTCAGATATTACTCCTGTGAAGCTGGCCCTGCATCTGCCGTGTCTAACCAGGTGTCCTCTCTTCTATACTCACACTGTGCCTTTTCATGTCCATGTTTAATACAATATCCGACCGATCACAGTTACACATCTGGTTTCCTGTTAGCCTGTGGAGCTTCTAAGGGCTGTGGTTTCATCCATGTCAGTAGGTACCTAGTAGATACTTCTCAGTGGGATGAATGGTAGAGCATGAAGTGGGCGTTAAGAGGGCTGTCTGTGTTTCAGCCCCTGGATCAGCCAGGATGCCCCCTCTTGCTGTGGTCACAACAATGAGGCATAATGGAGATAGAGTGGTCCTTAGAATCAGGTAGTGCTAGATGCAGCCCTGTTCCACTCCTTACCACATGTGTGGACCTGGGCAAATTATTTGATTTTCTCCGTGCTTCCATTACCCTCTTTCAAAACAGGAATAATATCATTTAACTTGACGGGCGTCATAAGGATTACATAAGAAGATACATGCAAAGCACCTAGCACAGTGTATAGCAAACACTCAATAAATGGAAAGCGTTAGAACTTTGGCTCCACCACCAACTAGCTGCAGGTGCGGCTATGGACAAGTCAACCTCACTGAGCTCCAGGTTCATTTTTTGTAAAAGAGGGGGAATAATGGTACCTACCTCCCAGTGTTATCGTGAAAACTAAATGAAATGATACACGCACAGCACCTAATTGTCAACTTTTATGGAGCACTTACTACAAATATGACTGCACCTAATACGCTCTCTTATTTGTCTTTCCTACTTATCACTCTGAATTGTGCCATCTTGTTTACCAGTCTGTAAGCTGTCTGAAGGCAGGGATCACCGACATCTTTTCATAGCCCTATCCCTGACACCTAGCACATTGTCTGGCATGTAGTAGATGCTCATTGGCATTTGTAGATCCAATGTCTGAACAAATGTTTACCAGCCCGTCCCCTCTCCAGCCTGTACCTCTCCTTCAAGGTTCAGCACAAGCTCCCCTCTCCTCTGGGAAGTCTTCCCTCCTTCCTGCTGCAGAACGTGGGGTCTTCTGCTTCTGAACACTGACAATATTTCTGTGTCCCTCACATTTGTCAATTCCCCTGTAGCATATCAGGGGAATGTAGAATTGTGTCTCCCCCCAAATATGTGTTAGAATCCTAACCCCTATACTTGTGGATGTAATCCTATTTAGAAACAGAGTTTTCCTTGTTCTATTAATGAAGTTATGCCAGCGGAGGTGTGTACTCACCCTAGTCACTTCTGAGTTACGAAAAGAGTGCAAATGGGGGCGACAGATGCCATGTGAGGCTCATCAACCAGCCAAGGAACCAAGGAACATCCGGGGCTACCAACAAGGAAGGAATTGACACTGTTGAGGCCCTG
Organism: Trichechus manatus latirostris; assembly: GCF_000243295.1. NCBI lineage: Eukaryota > Metazoa > Chordata > Mammalia > Sirenia > Trichechidae > Trichechus > Trichechus manatus. The sequence continues at coordinate 7,049,466 of NW_004443989.1, read as the reverse complement.
ATTTGGACTTTGAGCTTCCAGAACTGTGAGAAAATAAATTGCTGTTCTTTAAACCGCCTGCTTGTGGCATTCCTGTTACAGCAGCACTAAGGTAGCGAAGACAATATCTCACCCAGGGACCTTCGGTGGGTATTTAAAATTGAGTTTTAAGTCAGCCAGTGATTCATGGCAGGGTTTATACCCTGGGGCCCTTCTGTAAGTCCTAGCAAGCTTCACCACCCCAGGAAGTGCTCTGTGGTATGGGAAAACAGGTCATGTCCAGGGTCGGAGTCAGTCACGAACACCTGGATGCTCTTCCACATCCAGGAAAGGCCAGTGGTCTCCTCACAAACGCATTGTTACACATCCCATAATATCCAAGAAAAAATGTACTCAGACCCACTAAGCATGGCTCTTTACAGCACTGAAGCTTGCTACTGCTTAAAGCCAGAGGCACCCACATTAAAAATAAATGCTTAGTAGGAGAATACCTAATGGCATGGGAAATGTTTCTATTATATTGTTGAGAGGAAAAAGCAGGTTACAAAATAGTGTGAATGGTGAGATCCAATTTTTGTAGAAAATAGAAGTGTTTATATATACAAAATATAGAAACAGAACAGGGAAATTATTTACAGTAGATATTAGCAACAATTATTTCTGGATGGTGTGGTTATGCTGTTTTCACTTGGTTGGTTGTGCTCTTTCCCTAATGTTTTACAATAAACATATATTATTTAGTGGTCAGGAGAAAAGAATGATTTATATTAGCAAAACCAAAATCATTCTGGTGGCAGTGGGGACATTTGGCTGCTGCTGCTTTTTTTTTTTTGGTAACAGCTCTATGGAGATGTAATTTACGTACCATACAATTCATGCATTTGAAGTATATAATTCATAAAATGGTTAAGGTGTTTTTGAGGTGTTTATGTGATTTTGATGGGGATGTATTGCAAGATACAAGACCTTGAATGCGGCCTGTTACTGCTCTCTCTTCCTCAGCACCCCAGGGCTCCAATGCCAACCCTAGGTTTTCTTGAAGGCAGACCACCATTTTTTCGAACCAAGTTGTGATAGCCATTAGTAATTCCAATAGGGGCATCTGTGAGGTCCTCAGATTACAATGGAAGGAACTTGATAAATAAAGAACATCCGCCTCTCATTGGCTCCTTAAATGTCAGTGTGCCGCCTGCACGTTTCCGTATCAGCAAACACACACACACATCCCTGGAGAGTCACACCCGACAGCTGGCTGGGGTACGAACCAAGAATTCGACTAAATGTTAATTGGCATGGAGATGTGACATGGGGGTCCTTGAAGGTTGTGCTGGGCAGCTTGATCTTTTCCTTTTCCCTCTTTGTCTCCTTTAATGTGACCATCCATAAACCATGAGTGGGACCTGGCCGGAAACTCAGGAGGACATGGGCTGTTAACCCTTTCCTACTCTAAGATATCCATCATCCATCTGATGTTCTGTGGCCATGACTGCCCAGTGATGCCCAGTGCTTGGCTGGAGATGAAAGCATGCAGCCAAACAGCAGGCTGATTCCAAACACCCAGGTATTCTGAGAGACACAAATTGGTAATTATGTGTGGGAGACTTGACTGTTTCATCTTCAAATGTCATCTAAATGTCTGGCATCAGGCTTATTAGTTATTTAGGCATTTAAAATACAATGGAGCACTTACTATGTGCTAGATGCTGGAGCTACAATGGTGAGTGAGACAGCCCTGGCTCCTGCTTTTATGTAAACAATAGTCCAGTGTTAGGGAACGCAGGGCAGATATTAATCATGCAAGTCTCTGTTAAATTCTAACCGAGAAATGGACCATGAAGGAAAGGGTGCTGGCACTATGGAGGCACCTCCAAGAAGGATCTGAGCTTCTCTCAGACATGAGGAAGGCTTCTGAAGTACTTGATGGTGAGATGAAATCTGAAGGGAGTTTAGGAGATAACTAGGGTTATGGGATGGGGCAGGAGGGAAGGATGTTCCAGGTTGAGAATAGCACGTGCAAAGGTCCTGTGATGGAAGTGGATGTGGACTAGAAACACCCATGTGGCTGGAAGGCAAAGGCGGGATGAGAAGAGGCAGGACAGAGGTGGGGCCAGACCCTGTAAGCCTTGCGGACCCCTGGGTAGACTTGGGTCTGTCTCCTAAGAGAAATGGGATACCCACTGGAGTGCTTTATGGAGGAGGTTGACAGAAAAAGATCATTTTGGCGGCAGTGGGGGCCATTTGGCTGCTGCTGCTTCTTTTTGTTGGTAAGAGCTCTATTGAGATAGAATTCACATACAATGCAACTCACCTGTTTAAAGTATATAATTCATTGTGTTTTTACTATATTTACAGAGTTGCACAACCATCACCACTATCAATTTTAGAATTCCAAAAAGAAATACTGTGCCCATTAGCAGTCGCCCCCAGTAGCCACTAGTCTTCTTTCTGTCGCTAGGGATTTGCATGCTCTGGACATTTCATATCAATGGAATCAAACACTATGTGGTCCTTTGTATCTTGCTTCTTTCACCCAGCAAAATGTTCTCAAGATTCATCCACATTATAACATGAACCAGTACTCCATTCCCTTTAATGGCTGAATAATATTCCATGGTACAGATATACTATATTTTGTTTACCCATCCATCAAGTAGTGGACATTTGGGTTGTTTCCACATTCAGGCTATCATGAATAATGCTGCTGTCAGCATATGTGTACAAGTTTTTGTGTGGACTTGTTTTCATTTCTCTTAGGTATATACTTAGGAGTGGAACAGCTGGATCATATCACTCTTTTTTTTTATGTAGGTTTACAAATAAGTTCCTTTACAAATTATTTTTCAAGGGTTGAGGTTTTAAAACTGGAATTCATGGACAGATTCAGGAGAACTGTTGACCCCAGAAGTTGAATGTGAAATTATGGCTCCTTGTGCATTGTTTTCTGGGGTGACGTTACATCAGACTCTTCCCAGGGCCTGGCAGGACTGACGTGATTTTGGGAGCTGCCACTAAGGTGGGGAGAGGAAGAGAGAGATCTTATGTGTCAAGACCACTGTGAATTGGATGCAAGAATGAGATCTTCATGATGCTGATGAGGAAACTGATGCCGTGAGAGCTGAAGTAACTTACAGTTAGCGACTGGTAAATGGTGAGGCTGAGATCTGAAGCTGGGTCTCAATCCAAAGCAGCATCCATAAGCTGTCATCCTTGTCCAGATTGTGAGATCTGGTTCTTGACCTGGGACCACAAGCTGGTTTTTCTCACCATGGTTTTTGAGGCACAAGCCCCCAAGAGAGCAGTGCCAGCAAGTGCCCAGTGGGCTCTCACTGCTCAGAGATGGGAAGCCAAACGTGTCAAGGGTCAGGCTGTAGACTGCGGAGGCCACCTCAGGTGCACAAGTGCAGCTTCTAACGTCGGAGAGGTGGGTGCTCACATCTGACCCATCAAGAGTGTGCACCAAGACGAAGGATAACGACAACGATGACAACAACAGCAATGGTGACCTACAGTGACAGTATCTGCCGCCATCTCTGGAGCATCTTCTATGATCCAGGCACTGATATCCTCACCTGAATCTTCATGACAACCCTATGGGGTGGTTATCAGAACTCCCATTTCACAAATGGGAAAACTGAGAGATAAGCGATCAAGGGCGTGCGCAGGGGAAACCATAGCTTGGAGATACATTTTTACTGTGAGATTGAGCAGGAGGTTTCTGGAAATTCCATTCTCATCCTTAAATCCAGGGGACCCAATTCACTCCACTCTGGGTCAGGACGGCCCAGGCTTCCCTGCCCCCAGGCTCAGCTCTGAGAACTGCCCAGACAGTGGACAGCTGCTCATTTACCATGTATGTGACTGGCACGTAGTAGGTCCTCAATAAATGCTTGCCAAATAAATGGGTGAATTTACTTGACAAAGGACTCCAGCAAATCAAATAAACCTTTTTGCCTCTTAACAATCTGGTGTGGCAGTAAGAAAAGTTACCCTCATTAAAAAAATGCAAACTTATTTACAAATTTTAGGCTTCTTTTTGCCTTATTTAATTTTTTTTGGTAGTTTTAGGAATGTTAGATAGGTTTCAATGTATGTGGCAACTCAGAACAATTATGGCAACTGTGCACCTGTGTTGAGCAGGATCCTGAGGCTGCATCTGGATTCAAAGGGCAAGAGTACCTTGATTGGCTGGTGATGTCTACCACAGGGGCAGGAAGGGGAAGCAAGAGTAAGAGCGTCACGATTGCAGCCTCGTTCCTCGGTGGTTTCCTCACCTTCCACAAGTTTAATGGTCATCTCCATACTGATCTATCTTTGATCTAATTTCTTTACTGAACTAGTCAAAGTCCCAAAACCAGTTGCTATTGAATTGACTCCAACTCACAGTGACCTCATGTGTGTCGGAGTAGAACTGCGCTCCATACAGTTTTCAGTGGCTGATTTCTCCTCAGTTGATCACCAGGCCTTTCTTCCAAGAGTCTCTGGGTGGACTCGAACCTCCAAACTTTTGGTGAGCAGCCACCCAGGGACCCCGGTGAAAGCCCAGACCCACCACTGAATGCCGACTATGCTGAGCTGAGCCACACTGACTGGCACTAAAACCAAGGCTTTAAGCTGTTTAAAAAATAAGCATGCCTTTGATGGAAGCCACATAATCAGCTCCTAGACACACTCCAACCTTCTTCTCTACCTCCCCCAATTCAATGATTCACGGTTCTTTCAGTGCCTAAATCTTTTTTGTTCTTTAAATTCTTCAGCAGCTCAGCAAGTGTCACTGCATTGTGAACAGTCGTAAAAATACTATTAATGTTGCGTGATGCGAGATGATGCTCGTACTATATTCTGTGGATGAAAAATATTGAATGTGTCAACATGTTCAAGGCCTGAAAAGAGAGCTTCATCACTCAGCCCACTGTAAGTACCATATACATTTCAATTCTTTATGTGAGAAACTTAATGAGTTTGGATTTTTTGCCTCATTGCTCATAGTGCTGGGAAATAAAACAAGGGGAGGAGGCATCACTTTCCCATATTTAAACTTTAAATGCATTGAATCCTTAAAACAAACCAAACATAAACGATTACTGTAATTTATAGGGGAGATGATTTATGATTTGAATTTCCCAAGCACGTTTTGGGTCTGTTCCAAATTCTTCCCAATCAGGGGTGCCATGTTTGGTAGTTACTCAAGTGTAAGTAGCTTTTCCTTTGCCCCTGTCCTGGAATTGCCCAGGAAAAACACATATCAACTAGTGAGCTAAGGCCAGAATAAGCAACTCGATGAGACAGGGCTTTATCGAGGTCCTATGTGGTGCCAGGTCTTTTGCTTGGCACTGGGGACTTACGAGATGGATCCACCATTGTTACTATATCCATCCAGGTAAGATGAGAAGGCACAGGAGAAAGAGTAGGACAGGAAAGAAAGACAATTTTAGGAAATGGAATCAAAAGCACTGGGTTTATCAAGTAGGGTAATGATGATGATTATTATGAAAAAAATAGCATTTACTGATCACTCAGTCTATGCTGGGCTTTGTGAATTGTTCAGACACTAACCTATCTAACTCTCACTCTACCCTGTGTTGCAGGGTGTAGGTGTATTGCACGGGGCACATCTACTGCAAAAGATCTCTTTGAAGTTTTAACAAGTAAAGATATCACTTTGATGACTAAAGTGTGTCTGACCTAAGCCATAGTCTTTTCAATTGCTTCATATGCATGTGAAAGTTGGATAATGAAAAAGAAAGACAGATGAAGGATTGACACATTTGAACTGTGGTGTTGGTGAAGAATATTGAATATACCATGGAATGCCAGAAGAATGAACAAATCAGTCTTAGAATAAATACAACCAGAATGCTTCTTAGAAGTAAGGATAGTGAGACTTCAACTTGCTTACTTTGGACATATCATCTGAAAGACCAGTCACTAGAAAAGGACATCATGGTTGGTAGAGGATCCACGAAAACAGAGGGAACCCTCAATGAGATGGATTGACACAATAGCTGCAACAATGGTCTCAAACATACCAAGGCAATGCTTTGTTCTGTTATACATAAGGTTGCCATGAGTTGGAGCCAACTCAGTGGCAACTAACAACCACCACCATCCCGTGTCATGCGTATCACCATCACACTCATTTTACCGATGAGAAAACCAAGGCTCAGAAATGTTAAATGACTTCTCCAAGTCGCACAGAGCCAGGACGTGCCCCCAGGTGGAGTAACTGTTTAGCTTGTTAGCTACCGTGTGTATTTGATGTGAGGAGTGAGGAGGGCAGGTGTAGGGTGGGCAGGACCGTTTCTATCTCTGGCACCTAGGTTGATAGAGTTGAGGCCAATCACAGGAGCAGGGCAAAAAGAAAAAGCAGGTTTGGAGAGCAAAAGAGGAGCTCATTTTGGGATGAGTCACAATTGAGAAAGAAGAAGAAGGGATAATAAACTCTACTCCTGTACCATCTCAATATCAAATCGCCAGTGCTTGATTCTCTTGGTAGATGCCAGCCTCACGTTAGAAAGAGTCAGACCCAATATTTCTTGATTATCTGGAGACTGAAGGCATATGTTTATCATTACCTTGAAGTGCCAGCTCAGGTTGTTACCTCATGCTGAGTTAGTAGAAAGAATGGTAAGCTCATTCTTTCAAATTTGTTTAAACTTAGATTATTAGTCTGATTCAACATACAGAACATATTGGTAATCAATATCTATTGCTTTAACAGTCAGAATTAAAAAAAGAAAAAACTTGGACCAATGCCAAACTAAGGAAATGAAAAGAAAACCATTACAGCCTCCTCCAGCATGTGCTTGCCAATTTTGCTTTTGTCTCTAAGCAGTTCTCACTGTCCTTCATATCTGAGTCCACGTGGGCTGCCGGGGAGTTACAATTCTCCGTCTTTAAACTCCCTCGCAGGTGGAACATCTAGGCTGCTTTCTTGGTAGCAAAATGATATTAAAAATCCACATGGAGTAAATTAGGTGATGATTTCCATTGGGAATTACTTGCGAATATTTTGGTAATTACACAAAGTAAAAAAGACTATTAGGATGTTTCTGGAAATACGTGTGTGTTCACAAACATGTGTCTGTTTTGGATTTCTTGGTAACTGCCATTCCTTCATACAACTTCTCTGCTTTTGAACACTCTGTGGAGTGCCAGCCCCTGGGTGAGGGCCAGACTGTTGTAGAAAAGCACAAAAGGGAACCTTTGGGAATTGTAGGATGACTGTGTCCTCCTTCTATGCAGTCTCGGAGCCATCCCCTGCAGCTGTCTTGTAATACTGCACTGGTTTCTTCTCACAGCAGCCCAGCGGGAGAGGCCAGGCTCTCTCCCTCTCTAGAATGTAGGCACCGGGAGGGCAGGGGTATGGCTTTACCCAGCTGTGTAATCCCCAGTGCCTGGCATGGTGCTCGCTCAGAACTCAGGAAGTGTGTGATTAAATGGCAAATGGAGACATCACCTTGTGAACCAAACAGCAAGCTACAAGGCCCTGGGATAACGTCATCCCAGCTGAGCTGAGGGAGTATAAAAGACAGTAGAGGCTTTTAGAGGTGTGGTGGGCAGATGGAGGAGACCCTACATGGCTCTTGCATTGGCTCTAAGAGTAGTTTTATGGTCAATGATGGAGACTCTTTTTAGCATCTACGATCAAGGAGTACGCTAATGAAATCATGGTGTGTGCTCTAGTTCCCTTTGCTTTTTTGCCACAGGTGGGACTTCTCCCCACGCACCAGTACACTTTGTAAGAAAACACAGGCCCTACAGGACCAGGGGCCTGGGTCCAAGAAAGAGAATGGATGGAGCAGTTGAAAACTACTGGCTCCTCCAGCGAGACCAACGGGCAGAACGTCAGACCCTGACACCTCCAAGCACTTGTCCTACATTTTTGAGAACAAAGGACAGAGCCTTGTCATCTCAGGAAGATGATTAGGAACATGGAAAGTTTTTCTCCTTTGGACCTGATAAAAATTGGGCATAGGGCTTTTAGAGAAAACGAAATGAAAATTAGACCTCTGATTTGATTTGCTAAACATTTTGATTATTTCATTCATCAAAAAATCTTTTGAGTAGCATTACCAGAGACATAATAGCACTAAGTCTGCAGGCCACCATCCCCAAGTACCAGCCTAAAGTTAGTCCCTGGGAAACAGGCTACACCAGTCTGGGGGGAGATGGCCCTGACCAGACAGGCTTATTATGAGAATCTGTCAATCAACTGATAAACCACATGCAATGTGTGCAGCAACATGGCAGAGCTGTGCATTAAGCAGAGCGTGGTCAATTCCATAGGGAGAGGCAGGCAAGGCTTGGTGGGCCATTGAGCTGGGTATGAAAGGACGAGTAGGAGTTCTCTAGATGGACAAAGAAGGGAAAGGCGCACAGGCAGAAGAAACCGCATGTGCAAAGGACAGAGGGCAGGAAAGGACCTGGCATGTTTGAGGAATAATATTATGTTTGGTGTGGCAGGAATCTACAGGGAAAGGAAAAGAAGCTGGAAAAGTGATGAAGAATTTGGAGTTGATGCATGGGGTGAGATGGAACCATATATCTGTTTAAGCAGAGGAGGGTGTTTTACAAAAGGAAGATGTTCTGGAGGTAGTACGAAGATGGATGGAGATGGGAAGAGATAGGGCATTGTGAGACCATGCGATGGTCCAGGTAACAGAAGTGGGGACAGAAAGAGGAAGGGGGCCTTGAAGGTGCAGAGGAGGGAAGGTCTTAGAGAGGTTGCCATGCAGAGTAACCAGAGGTCAGGCTGGCTGTGAGGGAGGAGAGGGAGAGTGGAGATCACTTATAAATGCTTTAAAAGATGTTTAATAGAAACAGAACTGTTCTTCAAGTTTGGCGGGCAAATATTGTTGTTAGGTGCCATCAAGTTGATTCTGACTCAGGGTGACCCCATGTAACAAGGGAGAACTGCCTCATGGGATTTTCTAGGCTGTGATCCTTATGGGAGCAGATTGCCAGGTCTTTCTCCTGTGGAGCCACTGGGTGGGTTCAAACTGCTAAACTCTCGGTTAGCACCTGAGCACTTAACCATTCAGCCACCAGGGCTGCTAATGCAAATTTTATAAGAACACATTTATTTTCTGCTGTATCTTCACTGTCCTTCCTGTCTATTTTCAATGATGCATCGATGGTACCCTATACGGAGTCTCAAACCCTGGCCTGGTTAGCAGTCAGCCGGATTTGCTTCTGTTGGGTTAATCATCGCCATCCCAAAATAACAAAAAGGCCAGGGTAATCCAAGGTACAACAATTGGTCTCTATTCACCTGGAGCAACAGAGGAAGAAGGAGAGTCAGGAATAGGAGGAGGATATGGAATGTGTGGCTAATTGCCTCCATAACAGCTGCCTCTTTTGCTATGAGACCACAACTGGATGGTGCCCGGCTACCATTACTAAACATTTTGATCAAAGATTCTACAGAATAATCCTGATCAAAAGGGGGAAAACAAAGAACAGAATTTGAAATTCTCATGGACTCCAGACTTTCTGGAGCCATGGAGGCTGCATGAACCCCTGAAGCTACTGCTCTGAGATAATCTTAAAACCTTAAACCAAAAATGTTCCCTGAAGTAATTTTAAAACTGAACAATAGTTTAGCTTATCTAGTACAAATGGTCTGCCTTGAGCATTATACTCTTTTAAAAACTATCTATATGGGATAAAATTGACAACAGCAAATCAAAAGATTAGATAGGAACCTTAGGGGGCAGTGAGTTTATGTTAATGAGGGAGGAACAACTCAGAAAAGGGGAGTGAGAATGGTTGCACAACTCAAAGAATGTAATCTGTATCACTAAATTGTACACGAAGAAACTGTTGAATTGGTGTATGTTTTGTTGTGTATATTCTTAACAACAACAACAACAAAATAAAATTTAGACCAAAAAAAAAAAAAAAAGGCCAGGCTATACTGAACCATACAAACTAAGCTCAGAGTAGGAGCAACGACTATAGGTAACTGTGTGAAATGTGTGGACATTCACTGTATTCAAAAACCTCATAAACGAACTGTGGACAAGTAATCATTGGGTTTGGAAACGCCGAGCTCGTGACATGCATGACCCAGGAAGAAGGATCAGGATCTGCTCCTGTTAGCTCCTCCTAGGAGATAAGGGAATTTTCTCTCTACCGTTCTCCAGTTCATCTTCACACTAAATTCAAATTTTTAAAGGCCAACCTGGCGGCTTCATTTCTCATCTTGACAGCTTCTGAAATGCAGATAGAGTTTGCATCAAATCAGCCTTTTTCCCTTTTGTTTTGGTGTGAGGTTCATTTCGTTCCACCAGCACCTGCATGCAGATCAACGAAATGCTTTTGGAAACGAGCTTTCGAGGAGAAGGGGATTTGATGAAAACGTGAGGCTCTGCTAACTGGACAGTGCTGCCTGCTGCTTGATCATGAGCTGGGCTTGGAGTGAAGAGACAGGATGTGCACACCGACAATTTTCCATGGTGGATGGGGGCAGCCGTCTCTGAAGAGAGGGGAAAACCATTGCTTTGGTAGCAGCTGGAGGCAACAGAATTTACAGGAATGAGAATTTGTGTATAGGCAGTTCCTTTCTTTTGGTTTTTAATTTAAATATGTACACATTTCTGTCCTAGAAATCTTCAACTTTGCCAGTGCTGCCATCTTACTAACTGAGCCTACACAAGTAACTCTTCTTTCTCCTTTGTTTCCTGACTGTACCTTGTTCATTCAGATATTTTCTAGTTAGTAGGCATGCTGTGGATTCAAGGGGCATTCGTTAATCTCTGATTTAGTGCCCCAAGCATTTATTGGCCCCATAATGTTCCAACCAGTGGAAATACAAAATTAAACAGATGTTCAGCAAGCTCATGTGAGTGGAGGTTAGGCAACAATATTAATGTTTCCCTCTACTGTAACAGAGGAGATGGCCACTGGGCTGCCATTATAACTCTGAGGAATGGCACGGGGGTACTGTCAGACCAACAGACACACACATTTTAGGGCATTCGGGCAGGTGGCATTCCCACAAAGTCAGGAGAAGGATGAATTTCAGTTCTTTGGCCTTGCAAACCTTTTCACTAATGCTCTAAAATTCAACCCAGTCCTAGTCTTGAACAAATCTCTAATGGATTTAGTATAAAAGCTACAGAATGAGAACTGGATGCAGAAAGAAGAAAAATCAGACAAGTTACACATGAAAAAGAGAAGTCATAAGTGAGAGAAGAATAAATCAGCTAAAAGCAGGGAAGAGGAGGGAGAGATGACCAGAGGTCCCCGCGAATCAGGAAAGAGTTTAAGAAAGGAGATGAAAATCCATCACCCTCACCCACCCCATAAAGATTGCATTTCTCAGATGTCCCATTGCCTTGTCCCTCTCAGGGAGTTCCCAAGAATTCATCCAAGCAGAGAACAGGAAATGAATTAAATGTCACCAGATGTCCTCAAGGAGTGGAATTGTTTTTGACAAAGAAGTGCTCTTGGGGAGGGAAGAAGCTTGGTAATCAGTTTTCCATAAAAGCTCTACAAGCAAGGGCGGGGGAGAAGCAATGGAAGGGAGATGGGAATCACAAAGGGAGAAGCTGAAATTAGGATTGTCAGACAGAAGAGAGCAGTGTGAGCCCAGAACAGAAAAGAGAGTTTGTAAAACTCTAGAGGATGGTGTCCAGCAGGAGTCTAGGGTCACAATACTTTGGAAGGGGGCAATTTTAGCCAGAAACCAAGAATAAGTCCTGGGCCTGGTTTGAAGGGCTTCTCTAGAGGCCAAGGGCTGAGAAGGATCACTTGGCCAGAAGGGTATTGATGAACTGCAAACGTGCAAGAATACCTAGACACCTGGCAGGTTCCGGGAAGGGGAGTGATGCAGGCAGACACTCAAAGGCACTAAGAAGTAAGAGATGAAACCACGTTAAGCTTACCATTTATTCCCAAGACTGTACCTCATTGTGTTTTCACTGTTCACAAGTGGACTTCAAGAGAACTGTGCTGCCAGGCATGAGAGCTGCGATGTCAGGGCAGGGGAAAGGCAACCCTTCTTCCCTGCATCCCCGTACCCTTCACTCTGCTCTCCTGCACAACAGAGCTGGAGTTTCGGAATGTGTCAGGCAATAATCTCACCTCTTTGTTACTCAATTTTAGACTCAGTCTAAGTGTCACCTTTTTAGGAGTCCTCCCTTACCTCTTGACCACCTCTAATCTAGATTTATGACAATGCTTTATTGTTATAGCACTTACCATATTGTTCTAGAATTACCTGTTCCCTTACCACACTTCCCCATTAGATTTTTAATACCATGAGCACATAGACTAGGTCCAACTTTGTATCCTGGGATTTGCATGGTGCCTGGTACACAGAAGGCACTTGACAAAAAACAGAAGTAATAATAATGATAGTAGTAGAACCTACCATGTATCAGACACTAACTTGTGGAGTTGCCATGAGTCAGAAATGACTTGACGGCAACTAACAACAACAACAACAATTATCAATCAGAGAATTTGGGGAGGCACGAAAGCATTGAGTTTCAAGAGGATGCTGGGGAGTCTTCTTGGATTCAGATGTATCCTTTGTGACAGTAGGAAAGTTGTTTAACCACTCTTCACTTGAACATGGGAATAATTAAAGAGCCTACCTCAGAGTTTTTGCTTTTATAAATAAAGATTAAACACAGTAACATATGTAGGGTGACTGCCACAGTGCCTGGCCCAGAGTAATAACTCAACAACATTATTATTAGCTATCATTAGCTACAGAATTGCTTCATTAACTTTTCAGGAAAAAATCCTTCCATTTCTCTCTCTTCCCTCTGTCTTCCTAGGTCCATGACATACTTCTAATTAAAGTACCAGAAACCAAAAACCCATTGCCATCGAGTTGATTCTGACTCATAGCGACCCTATAGGACAGAGGAGAACTGCCCCACAGGGTTTCCAAGGAGCGGCTGGTGGATTTAACTGCCGACCTTTTGGTTGGCAGCTAAGCGCTCAACCCTACACCACCAGGGTTCCTCTAATTAAAATAGTGACGTTTAAAACAAGCAAGTCTGCTTTCTTTCTAACTTCTTCCTCGAGCTCTGGAGAAGGCCCCTCTCTGTGCAGCCTCCAGAATGACTTATTTATAAGATCCTGATTCCACACGGGAGGTGAGTGTGGTTCTTCACAGCACTGGATACTGACGTCTCTGTCTGCCTGGGTGCTGTGGACAGAGAGGGCCTGGAGTGACTGCAAACATGACCTGAGACACCCACACACTGAGCATGACCATGAAATCCATTTCTCACCAAGGAATAATTATTTCAAGATGTACCTTTTCTCCAGGACCATTTCTCTGTTGCTCTCATTAAATCCTAACAAGGGCCCACATCACTCACTTTAAGCACTAGGTATTTCAATGAAGTTTAAATGACGCCAACTAGATTTACTCGAACACTAACGCTCAGATAAAGGCAATTTGGCTTTGGAAAGAAATAGAAGGTTAGCTTGTGTTCATGAATGTTACATGCAGGCTCAGATTATTCTCTACATATATGTAAATTTAAAATGTAAATTTTTTAAAGTGCCAAAGACCTGTGTCCACGTTCCTTACGCTAAGGCGGTGACACATACGTTATACATACATTATTCATGCAATAGGCGCCTGTTATACACATGTTGATGCTTCCAAAGTCACAACCAGCCCAAAAATCTCAAGAAAGAGGCTGTTGCATATAACAGAACAATTTAGATACTCTTAAGTCCTCTCCCCGCTTTTTTGCCTTTAAGCTTTGTTTCTGATGGAAATATTTTTCACCAATACGACATGTGTCCCTGTCTCCTACAGATGTTTGTGGCCACTGGAGGTACTGACTCTCTGTCTTTGTTGCCTGCCTGGCTGCTGGCACATAGGGACCTGGCCTTAGTACTGTGACCTGGGCACATCTCACCAGACAACGTGGGTTCATTCTGAATCTTAAGGGTTTGAAGAAAGCAAAACTGACAGTCTCCAACTGTAGTCCCGTCAACGAGAGGTGATTATTATCTCCAAGCAGGAGGATTCCTTTTGCTGTAGGACTACCCTCCTGCATCAGAAGGAAACTGCCTTCACAGACAATCAGAATGTCACTAGGCACCTTTTTTATACCCTGCTGTACAATCACTAATTGTCCTGTGCTAATGCCTCCCAGGTCCCAGGGTACATCCAAGAAAGGGAACCTAGTGGTGAGGTGCCGTATAGATCTATAGGCCCTCATCCCAGAGATCCTAACTAGTTTCTATTTTGGGTCAGTTTAGTAGTTTTATATGGAAGACTGTGTTGCTCAAAGTGACCAAAGCACATGACCTCACTGTGTGCTCCAGTCACTGCAAGTCTCAGATGGCAGGGGAAGTTGGGATTTGGGTGCTGTTCTGGTCAAACTGACACCACAAATGGGTATTGAAAGTTGAGATTAAAGGTGCCATCTAAGTAACGATAAGATCTAGGGGGCTAGCATATCCCTGCTCCTGATCTCCTGCTGAGGTCCCCCTCCCTCTAGACTAAACTCTAGGGCTATTTTCCTACAGTGAAGGACAAGGTGGACAGGCATCCTGGGAGCCTGGAATGGCAGATGGCAAACTTGTAAACGTCTCTGTTTCATATCTGTGCTGAGTGTTTCAAACAGGCTTTGCAGGAAACTTTATATGCTTTAACACAGAATAGTATGTATACTTCTTAACATGTTGCTGAAGACTGAAGATTGTCATTATAATTATCAGCTATTATGGAAAGTTGTAGACATGGCATTGGAGGTGTGGAGATGGGAGAGACACAAGCCCAGGGGACGCCTCGTCATTTCCTTTGCTGGAATGCTCCCTGGAATCGGCTGGCATCTTGCAGGCTGCTTCTTGCTTAAATGTGGAAGGAGGTGTGGGATACTCATGACTGTCTTGCCCAAGGGCCAATATTTATTCTAAGCTACTTCTTGCTTTGTGTAAACATCTCCTGTTGCTCTCCACATCCCTTGATTTATCAGAAATGCCGAAAATGAGAGAGGAGGAGAATGGTAATAAAGAATTTAAGCTCTTGATTCAAATCCTGGCTCAGCCACTTAACAGGTCTAGGACTTTAGAGAAGTTATTGGACTCTATAAGCATTAGTTTTCTCACCTGTAAAGGGGATAGTAACACCTTATGCCTTAGGTGGTTAGCTGAGCATTCTATGAAAGAATAAATACAAAGTGCCTTGTGTCTTGCTTGCTCACCATGATGGTGATGCCTGTGATGGAGGTGGCACCTCTGACTTTTGTATCTCAAGGTATCTCTTCCCTAGATTGTGCCTCCTCCTCTCTTTTCCTTTCACTAAGTTTGTGGAACTTCCTTCACCATTGCAAAACACGGGCAAGGAGTTTTAGGGCTGGCTGGCTTCAAAGCCTATGAAGTATTTACCATAATAACAATGATTAACACTGAGAAATCATCTGACTTGACACTAGACCCAAATTGTCTCCAAACCCCTCTGTCTTAGGCTGGGTTCTCTACAGAAGCAAAACCAGTAAAGCCTATAAATATCTATATAAAGAGATTTATATCAAGGACATGGCTCACATGGTTGTAGAGGCAGAAATGTCCCAATTCTGTGGGTCAGGCTGGAGGCTTCTCCTGATTCATTTAGCCACAGGGGCTGGTGAACCCAAGATTGGCAGGTCAGACAGCAGGGCTCTTGCTCAGGATGTGAAGACTGATGATTCCCAAGACTGGCAGGCAAGATGGCAGGTGAGCTGCTAGCTCAAGTCACAAGAACTGGAGGTCAGACACACAGGAGCCAGCTGCAGGATCCAGAGTGAGCAAAAGCCCACAAGCCTTGCTAGAAGGTCCACCTATATTGGATGCAGGCCACACCCCCAAGGAAACTTCCTTCCAACTGACTGGATACTTACAGCTTATCTCATCATGGAGGTGATCACATATCAAATTTCGTCATGGAAGTGATCATATCATCATACAACTGCCAAACCACGTCATAACTGCCAAACCACGGAGAATCATGGCCCAGCCAACTTGGCACATAAACTTCATGATCACACACTCCTAATATTTGACTTTGAACAGCACTGCAGGCAGAAGGAACATGAAAAATTGAAACTTTTATACTGTGCCTATGTAATTTTTTCTTTTTAATCTCTTTGTAATAACATTTAAAATCAATCTTGCTCCATAGGTTGAACAACCAAGGATGGAAGGGAAGAAAGATAAACACTTCCAGGTAACACTATTGCTTTTCCAAACCATAGCTGTGCTCATCTCAGCTAAGTCTGTGGTTCTCCAAATTATTTTTCATTGAAAAAACATGAAAAGATGATAGAAACAGTCAGAATTGAAAATGCTTGCATGGATATTTTATGAACAGTGCTTGGAATTCTCCATGCTGTTTACAGTTCCCCACTGAAAATATTTTACTTGCAGGGGTTGAGAGCTGAGAAGACATGCAACATTAGCCCACCTGCTGTTTTCTGCTGAATATCTGGTTTAGGAACACCTGTTCTGATGGACTTTGGAAAGCATCCCCAAAGCAGATTGCTTTTCTCAAAAAGTCAGAAAGGTCTCATGCAGCTTTGGGATCATCAACAGATTTTCTCCACCTATGCTAAGCATCTTCTACCGTGTTTTAACTTTCTATCTGGAAATCACTATTCTAAATGCTCATGTGCTTCAGACAACTAATTGCAAGTGCTCCCACAAATCTTTGGCCTTTCCAGTGAACATCAAATCAGAGATCAACACTCTTAAATCCAAGCATCAGTGAAAGTTTGAGGTCCACATGAAAAGAGGTCTTCTCAGACAAGCTTCTCAAATTTTAATGTGTATGTGAATAGCCTGGGGATCCTGTTAAGATGGTGATTCAGTAGGCCTGGGAAAGTCAGGGCCTGAGATTCTGAATTTCTAACAAGTTTTCAGGTGTCATGAATGCAACTGGCCCATGGACCACACTTGGAGCAGCAAGGTACTGAGCTACTGAGGGTTGTATCTGTGCTTGGGTTTGTTGTTGTTGTTAGGTGCCATCGAGTCAGTTCCAACTCATAGCAACCCTACATACAATAGAACAAAACACTGCCTGGTCCTGTGCCATCCTCACAATCATTGCTATATTTGAGCCCATTGTTGCAGCCACTGTGTCAGTCCCTCTTGTTGAGGGTCTTCCTCTTTTTCGCTGACTCTCTACTTCACCAAGCATGACGTCCTCCTCCAGGGACTGGTCCCTCCTGATAACATGTCCAAAGTATATGAGACGAAGTCTTGCCTCGCTTTTAAGGAACGTTCTGGCCGTACATCTTCTAAGACAGATTTGTTCCTTCTTTTGGCAGTCCATGGTATTCAACATTCTTCACCAATGCCATAATTCAAATGCATCAATTCTTCTTCAGTCTTCCTTAGTCATTGTCCAGCTTTTGCACATGTATAAGGCGATTGAAAACACCATGGCTTGGGTCAGGTGCACTTTAGTCCTCAAGGTGACATCTTTGCTTTTTAATGCTTTAAAGAGGTCTTCTGCAGCAGATTTGCCCAGTGCAATATGTCATTTGATTTCTTCACTGCCACTTCCATGGGCATTGACTATGGATTCAAGTAAAATAAAATGCTTGAGTTTACCACTGTACAAACCATGGTCTCCAGTCACATCGTAGATTAACATGTCACTATGCTATAGCGAATGATCAGTCCTCCTTCAAGCTGCCCCAGTGCGCTAGATACAAGATGGCCCACAGGGGCTTTAGGCCGGGAAACCTTTCCCTTGGCTCTGAAGAGCCCTGTCCTTGGGGTACAAGGCTATTCTCGGCAGTTAGTGCCCCCTTTCTTCAGAGGTAGTCTGACATTTTTCTTCTCCACTGCCCCCATTGCCTTCTTATCCTTGCCTCCATCACCATTTATTCCACCTTTAATGAATACCTCCATGAATATTTTTTCTTTTTCTATGTCTTCATTAGAGCCCTGGTGGTGTAGTGGTTAAGAGCTCAGCTGCTAACCAAAAGGTCGGCGGTTCAAATCCACCAGCCATTCCTTGGAAACCCTATGGGGCAGTTCTGCTCTGTCCTATAGGGTAACTATGAGTCAGGACCAACTTGATGGCATCTAACAACAACACCACGTCTTCTTCAGTCTCATTTCTGTTTGGCACATGTGTCCCCTGCCAGCAAACCTTCCTGTTTCCAGGGCTCCCACAATTCACAGAATGAGTTCAGTTTTCGGTTCTCCTCAGTTATTGTTTTCATCAGTGTTCACTGGTTCCTTTCTTCTCCACCCAACAGATTTCACCTTCTATTTGTATACCCAGATTTAGGAAGATTTAGGGAATGAGATTCCCAAACAGGAGTGGCATCAATACACTGAGATGTAAAGTCTCTTAAAATGATCACACCCTTAGACCTAATAATTCTACCCCCAGATATTTATTAAGAAAAGAGGCAGAGTTGTGGACAAATATATTTATTTGAGGATGTCCACTGCAGAATTATTTATGGCAGTTAATAAAAAAAAAAAAAAAGAAACATTCCCTGGGTGGTACAAATGGTTTGCACTTGGCTTGTAACCAAAAGGGAGGCAGTTTGAATCCAACTAGTATCATCGTGGGAGACACAGGCCTGGCAATCTGCTTCCATAAAGATCACAGCTTAAAAAAACCACATGGAGCAGTCCTACTGTGTAACACATGGGTCTCCATGAGACAGAAAAATAACAACAGCAGGAAGGAAGGAAGGAAGAGAGAGAGACAGAGAGAGAGAAAGAAAGAAGGAAAGAAAGAAAGACAAGCTGTCTAGAATGGATCAGTGGCTAAGTAAATGATGGAATATCAGAATGGTAGGATATTATGCTAGCAAAAAAAATCATGGCTTTGATGCCAACAGGTGAAAAATGCCTCTGAAAGTTAACCCTTTGGAGACTGATTTTTTTTTGTGTGTGTTGTGAATTTTTTTTTTTGATGGCATGTGTTTTCAGTATTGGAATGCATGATTACTAATTGAGTGTTTTTAAATTTCTGTTTGGCAATTTGGATTTTAAGAAGTATGATGTGGGCATACGTGTGACCATGAAGCTCTGGCAGTACTCTGACACCATGATTTGGTGGGTTCCCTTCTGTCCCACTGGACATGGGTGGCATGATTTATTACAGGTGCCTTCCATTTGGTTACATTGGGCACCTCTAGTTTTCCAAACATATTACACACACACACACACAAAATGAAACAAACCCACCAGGGCTCCCTAACAATACACAGGAAACCATAACTATGCTTAGAAGGCTTATCTAGCTGTGCAAAAGCCAAAAGAGACAAAAGTTTTACTCAATCATACCTCCTGGATGCACTACCTCATATTTAAGCCTTCTAGCTTAGCTCTTTTGTACCAATGAATATTTCTTTCATTTTTTACCATTACACAAGTCCCCACTGGAGGGCAACAAATACTTTTAGTGGGAAAAGTAGTGTCTCAAGAAACTTGAGAGGTGGAAAATATAGGTGGGCAACCATATATCCCACTGGTCACCAATTAAGTGAAAGACTATAACTAAGTGGTGGTACATATAATTAGAACCCAATGCAATAAAAAACATATATGCATAAAAAACAGCAAGAAATGTGCCTAATTGTTAATAGTTTTCTCTACTTAATCCAAAAAACTCACTGTCATTGAGTCAATTCCAACTCATAGCGACCCCATAGGGTTTCCAAGGCTGCAAATCTCTACAGAAGCAGACTGCCACATCTTTCTCCCACAGAGCTGCTGGTGGTTTTGAACTGCCGACCTTTCGGTTAGCAGTTGATTGCTTTAACCACTGTGCCACCAAAGCTCTACTTGATGGTATGGTATAAATTATTTTCATAACTTGTATTTCATGTGTTTTCTAGAGTGGGACTACATTTATTTTTTTCCATCAGAATAAAAAAAAAACCTTACACATAAAAACAGTTTACTTTCACCTGAACTTTGATATTAGAACCCACTCACAGGTAATGTTGACTATTTGAATTTTAGGACAGCTCAGAACCCACATAAGAGTTACCACTGAATACTGTCAGGAACGTCTCCTGCAGCATTGTTCTTATCGACTGTTTTTTTCCACCTATGCTGAGCCTTTTCCACTGTGTTTTGACTTTCCATCTGGAAATCACTCTTTTGTATTGAATAGCTGTAATAAATGTTCTCTCAGCCAAAATGTTTACACACAATCAAAGACTTTTAGAGAAGGAACTTGAAGGTGATCTGTTCCTATCTTTCCTCTGAATATAGTAATCTGTTCAGCCTTGCTCCAACATTCCTTCTCCAGTGACAAATTCATTTAAGATGCAATTTCTCAACTGGCTAGCAAACTAGCTTGACTATTTTGGGCATAATTACAGATAATTAGGCAGCTTCTTAGAGTAATGTGACTTTCCACTCACTGCAAAAAAAGTAATTTGCACTTTCAGCGTGAGTATCTTCTGTCTCTATATTCTGCAGTATCAACATTTTGAATTTTCCCCATTAGTTAATGTCTGACTAGGAGATTGAGGGCTGTGCCAGGGTGATGTCTTGAGAAAGGATTTATCATATGAGCACCGAGACGCTCCACAGGAGAAAGATGTGGCAGTCGGCTTCTGTAAAGATTTATAGTCTTGGAAATCCTATGGGGCAGTTCTACTCCATCACATAGGTTCGCTGTTAGTTGGAATCAACTCGATGGCCGTGGGTGGGTTGACTTGACCCATAGGTATAGTAGTCACCAATTGGCTAGTACACCAACATTCCTCGATCATGTGTCTCCAACATTTCCTGGTGAGATAACGCCCTTAGATATAGGCAACTGGAATCCCTACCCTGGGTCCTATACTTTAGAGGGCTCCATTATTCTGACCCCCTTCAAATTGTGCCCTTCTCCATGGTGCAGAGAGTCCCCGAGACCAAGGGGTGTGCCCAGCTGGATTCCACGAGTGCCCTTCCAGATCACACTCTGTGTACCCAGAACCCCAGAATTTCCTCTCAAATGGAAAATAGACCAAGAGGACAATCAACTCTCCCTGGACAATGTCACATTATTTATCCCAGAGTAGTCTCTCGGTGGTACAAACGATTAATATGGTTGGCTGCTGACCAAAAGGTTGGAGGTTTTAGTCCACCCAGAGATGCCTTGGAAGAAAGGCCTGGTGATCTACTTTCAAAACACCAGCCATTGAAAACCCTATAGAGCACACTTCTACTCTAACACACAAGAGGTCATCATGAGTTGGGGTCAACTTGACGGCAAGTAGGTTTCAGTCTTTCTCGCTTTATCTATCTTGCCACATTGCCTTGCTGGACTCTACAAGTTTCCTTGAAATTAGTGATCTAACAATTCCTTTCTTCTAGTAAAACTTAATACATTTATCCCAGAGTGCTGAGGGGTGGACAAATTATTTTCTTAGCATTCCACTGGAATTAATCACTTTATTGTCCATTTAACCATTTTCTCCATTTTGTCATCTGCTAACCCACCCATAACCTGCCCATACATCTATCCACCCATCTACCCATTCATCCATCCACCTATCAATCCATCCATTTTTTTTCAACTAACATTAAGTATATGTGCCAGGCACCATATTAGTCATTGGAGGGAACAGTGATGAAGAAGGGATGGCCTTGGCCCTTGATGCCCTCCTTGAAGCAACTCAAGGATTTCTAACCTGGGAGGTTGGATTTTCAATCAGCGGAAAAGGGGAACCTTGCAGGTGAAACAGGCCAAGTAAGGTAACTTCCAATTCACTTGCTACTTCATGTATTTAACAAACGTTTATTGAATGCCTACTGTGTGTCAGCCACAAGGGATACAACAGTTAACAAGATGGACATGGTCCTGCCCTCATGGAACTTTCTGTCTAGTTTTAACAAGAAAGACATTGGTATGCACTCATTAGAAGAACTGATATCGTCCCTCTCCTCAGGAACCTACAGCCAGAGTCCGCAGGTATGTCTTCCAAGCCAGTTTGCACACATGGGCCAACTCTTCCACTGAGAGCAGAATTTGCTTTCTGATTAACTGCTTGGCAATAGATCTCCTATCAATCAAGACGCTGCCGTCAGGAATGTTCCATCACCAAATGTCATAGGGCCCCACACTGAACATTATGTGTGAAAACTACATCACTCTTCACATGGTGATTAAGATACCAAAGCAGATCCTGGAAGGCTTTGCCAAGAGCGCCGAAAGCTTCCACCCGGCACCCTCGGGAAGAAATAGGTTTTTTTTAGGAGAACACAATGTTTCCAGGTCAGCCTGGCTTTAAGCTGTTGCTGGACAGCTGACCAAGAGATCTGATGGGCATTTTTATCTGTCTCTGCCAAACACTTGAGGCCTCACTGATACTTGAACACCCAGGCACTTGGCCCCTTTTCATTTCCTGGAGAAGGGCGTCCTTCAGTCTAAGGTTGGAATTTCTGAGTCAGAACTAAAAGGTGTGGCTGTTGCACTAGAAAGCTCCCCCAGCCCTGGGCAGCTGGTGCTAATTGGTATTTTCTGCTTGGTCAGCTACATGCAGCAAATTCTCTCTTTTTTGTCTAAACACTCCAGATTGTGTCAGCAAGACTTAACAGGAAAGACAGACACATACTGTTAAAATTAATGTTGTATTTTTCCCTCTGGGGGCCTTTTATCCCCAGCCCCCCGCCCTGGTCAAGTTACAAATGCCTTGATTATAGTAACAGGCTTTCATATCACTCTTGTTTCCATCCTTCCTCCAAGGGATTACAGAGAACGCCTCTTTCTTTTGTTGACAAGTTTTGTTTTGCCTTTTCTTTATTGGAAATCCAATACAGTAACGTTTTCATTAACTTGATTTCTCATGCTGTGCAGAATTTTCATTTTTTCTGAGTGTGGACAAATATGACGTGAGAAGTGAAGCCATGGTCCCCGTGCTAGGGGCGGGTGGGGGCGCTCCATGCTGGAATATTGTCACAAACCAGATTGGGGATCCTGGGAGATGGGTATTTGAGGGTGCTAGCTGGTGAAGCATACGGCTACCCTGCAACTGGTGGAGGGAGGCCCGGGGGTACACATCACTCTAGAATATTCCTCTTGATGCGGCTGTTCAGCTTGTGTACAACTTAATCCATTCAAATTGCTGACCCGGTGCTTTCCTCTGAAATTCCTTTCCTGTGATACTTTATTTCCGAATACGTGCTTTGCACAAAGGAAGGACGAGAGCCAGGTGAAGCAATGATGGATGATCTGCAGAGGGGGACTGTTTCTGGGACTGACTCCCAGGTGCCCTCTGGGCCCCCACAGGGGAGGCCCAAGCCCCCGTCACAGCACAGCTGCCCTTCCCTCCAAGGCAGCGGCCCCATGCTCTGAGGGCATGTTGATGACATGTGAACGGAGGGTAAGCGGGGCTTTCACTGGGGTCACTGCGCTTCTTCCTGCTCCTCCAAGCCTTCAGATCTGCTCTTGATCTGTGAGCCTGCTGAAAGGCACGTGGCCAGACAGGGAAGGAAATTATGCAGAGAGGGGAAGAATCACACTTCTTCTTCAGTTTTCTTAAGGAAACTATGACACACAAGGATGCAAAGAAAATACTCAAATGAAAATGCTACTGAAGCATTTTGTTACCCTTGTCTAGTTTGCTACTGTGATGGCAGTAAAAGTCTTGAAATGAGAAGGCTGTAGGTTCCTCTTTGTGGGTAGAAGGAAAGGAAACTGGGGATACTGGAGGGTAGGGTGTGGGGAGGTGAGGGTCAGAGTAGGGTGGCTAAAAACAGAGTTCACAGGGTAAAAAAGGTTGCATTCCAGGGGCTAGTGAAAATGTAGGAAGAGAATAAGCCATCTTTCCACTTGGCTCCTTCCAAGATGCTTCTAAAATCTCATGGTCTACAGCCACCCCTCATTCATTCCTCTAAAGAAAGAAATGATTCTTTGGAGCCGCCAGATCTCAGAGACTGGCGTGGTCTTTTGCCCCGTTGTTCCACACAAGACTGAGCGTTATCTTTGAGTCCGCATCCCTGATCTTTCTACATCTGCACCAGAGTTTCTCAACCTCAACACAATCGACGTTTGTTGTTGTTAACTGCTGTCGAGTTGGCCCCCTACTCATGGCGACCCCATGCACATGGAATGAAACACTGTCCGGTCCTGCTCCAGCCCCATGATCGGTTAGGGATTGGACCTCTACGATCTTGGCCTTGCTTCCTAGTTTGTCTTAGTCTGGAAGCTCTGCTGAAACCTATTCAGTATCACAGAAACACGCAAGCACCACCGATAGACAGGTTGTGGCTGCGCATGAGGTGCATTGGCCTGGGAATTCTAATTCCTGGGGCGAGGGGCTGTCCCACACATTGGAGGATGTTTAGCAGCATCACTGGGTCTCTATCCACTAGATGCAGTAACACCAGTTGAGACCATGAAAAATGTCACTCCAGACATTGCCAAATATCCTGTGAGAGGCAAAATCACCCCGGCTGAGAATCACTGATGTAAAGGAATCTGTAATCAAATCCTGCTGTCTTTGTCTCCCACGTATCTCCAGAATCTGTCTACCTCTCTCTACCTGGCCACTATCACCAAGTTAAGTGATGATCATTTCTTACCTGGACAACTACCCTGGCCCATCTCCCCGTCCCACTTCGGCTTCCTCCAATCTGCCCTCTAGTCAGCAGCCCAGCTGATGGTTTCAGAGTCACCTCTGCTCCTATCATTTTCCTACTTAAAACCCTTGAAAGCTGTCCTATGCTCTGAGGATACAGATTGAAGACCAACAGCCCTTAAAAGGCCTTACAGGACTCAGCCATGACCTGTCTTATCTGTGTTGTTTCATACCACACTCCTCTTTCCATCACACTGGCCTCCAGAAAGTTCCACCATGCCCCATGCTCCCTCCTACCACAAGGCCTCTGCCCCAGCTGCTTGTGTGGCTGGAACCACCCTCTTCACCCCTTCACCTACTTTAGTCCTCTAGATCAGGGCTCACAAGTCACTTCTCCAAGGTCCTGGCTTCCTAGATTTCCCCTGTTAGGTCAAGTCTCCCAGCCATGCACTCTCAAATTAATGTTTATCTCTCCTTCTTAGCTTTCACCATGGTTCATAATTCCACATTTATCTGTGCCATCATTTGATTAAAGTTTGCCTCCTGCATGAGACTCTAAGCTCCATGAGTGGCAGGGACTTTGTAGATTATGCTCATCATCACATCCCAGCACCTAGCACAGTGCCTGACACATAAACCTGTGTTGAAGGAATGAACCAATGGGAGAGGATCTGAAGGATAAAAACTCAAGCCAACAGTGGTGCTGCTCAGGACTAAATATGCCCCTTCTATTCCCTGTTTTTGTTGTGCTAAGCCTATCAACCACCACCCGTCTGTCAGTTTGTCCTACTGTGGTGTATTGTGTCTTGCTGTGATGCTGGAACCTATGCCATGGGTATTTCAAATACCTGCTGGGCCACTATGGTGGACAGAGCTTCCAGATTAAGACAGACAACAAGAAAGGCCTGGTGATCTACTTCCAAAAATAAGCCAGTGAAAACCCAGTGGATCACAATAGAATATTGTCTGATATAGTGCTGGAAGATGAGACCCCTAGGCTGGAAGTCACTCAAAGTACACAGTGGCTGCAAAAATGGACTCGAGCATCCCAATGATCCGTTGTGAGGATGGCACAGGATAGGGCAACGTTTTGTTTTGTTGTGCATAAGGTTGTCATGAGTTGGGCTGACTTGACAGTAACTAACAACGACAAAGCCTACCAAACGCTGCCTTCATTCATTCATCTCTTCACAACTCTTTCCTGAGCACCTACTATGTGTCAGATGGGGAGTGGCACTGCAAGTATTTCAGACAAACATACATGGCCACAGCCATGGCTCGTGGTGCTCTCTGTCTAGCGGCGCAGATGGATGAGCATCAACCACATAGTTATAGTGCAAGGAATATTGTGAAGGGGTAATGCTACTATGCAGATGGTTGGTGTGTTCTCAGGTCGGGGAAGAGAATACAACACAATCTGCCCTCTGTGCCTCTGCGTTTTTCCAAGCTTACCTGCCTAGGAAGTAGGGGTTGCATTTCTTTGTGCAAAGACTGGGAGATATGGCACAAAATGTTAGCTGGACCCAGACCCTGTCCGTTTATAGAGATGGCACCAATCCCTGGATGTTACCTTGGCATTCAAGTTGCATTTCCTAAATGGATTTCCAAAAGTCTGTTTTCAGAATGTCTTGACTCCAGAGAAATAAAGAACAATGGCTTTTTTGTCTTTGATTTGTAAAAAATTAGTGGCGTGGCCAACAGATGAATAAGTGGTACAACCAGAAATACAGCTTCAAGTTAAATTACGTCTGGTCAAGAAAGGGATCATCTGGGGCTGCCTGCTCTCTGAAGATTCTGCTGTGCTGGGTGCCCTGGATGCCAAGAGCAGGAAAACAAGGCTCTGCCATCAAGAAGTGCCCAGGTTCTTAAGAGGGAAGGGGACAATGAATATCTGCCAGGATCCACCAAGAACTATCCGTGGGGTATGGTTGCTTTCTTCTCATCATTCAGGTTTCAGCCCAAACATCAACACAGAAAGTTGTTTTCTGATCACCTTATCAATATTACACCCCTCTCCTTCCAGCTCAACTGCTAACTAAAAGGTCGACAGTTTGAACCTACCAGTAGCTTCTTGGAAACCCTGTTGGGCCGTTCTACTCTGTCATATACGGTCGCCATGAGTTGGAATTGACTCGAGAGCAACGGGTTTTGGTTCGGTTTCTTCCAGTTACACTCCTTCTCGTTACTTCATATAATTTTCCCCATAGCACTTAGCTGTCTCTGAAGTTATCTTAAGTGTTCGTTTACGTGTTGTTATTGGTGCCCCACTAGAATATAAGCTCTACACTTTCTTGCTTCCCTCCATACCCCTGTGCCTAGAACAGCACCTGGTAGGTGATTGGTACTGAATGAATGAATGAATGATTGAATATGCTCAAAGAAAGGGAGCAGTCAATTCTCCCTGGGGAGGCTGAGGAAAGCTGGTGGACAAAGGATGAGGCTATAAATCTTTATTGCGTGGTTGGCCACAAACTTGGAGGTGGCAGGAAGAGGGACAGGAGAGTCTAAAGGATGGCAGAAGAAATGTGGCAGGGCATGAGGCTGGGGTGGGTTGTGATTAGGAGGAAGGTGACGCCCAGATGATGGACTTTTCCCTCTATGGTACTTGAGGATAATGCAGGAAAGAAAGACATGGCCAGATCTCTGATGCACAAATCCTCCTCTGGTGGCCCAACAGAATGAGGCTGGCTAAAATGAAAATTAATGAACTTTTCCCTGGAGAGAGGAACATAATTTGTAAGCATCTAGTTTAGTGTGTCCACTGAAAATTTTTTTTCTTCATTGGCATTAGAAAGTTTTTAAAAATCTCCAACTCTTACTGTAAAGCCTTCATAGTCACTGCACATGTTGAACTGTGCTCGGAAGGTATCCACAGCTTCCCAACCAAGGGTCTTCTGGGATTTCAACTGAACAACTTCTAAGAAGGGCTAAGAGCTGAAGGACTAATTAAGTCCTGAATGGGTAAGGAACATGGGCTTCTAACAGTGAGTCTGTGAGTTATGTTTAAGTACTCTCTGAGGGAGGTGAGCAGAATAAAAGCTTTATCATTAAGTATGTTTCCAGTAAATGGAGTCTTCTAGTTAGTTTAAAGAAAGTCCCATTAACTAGGAGAATTACATATCATACTTATTAATTGCTTTTTCTTAATACCTGTAAATGTAATGGCTGGTGAGGCAGAGGACTGGCATTTATTGAGCTCATTCTCTGGCCAGGCATTGTCAAAAGTATTTTATATCCTCCTAATATAAACTCTATGAACTCATTTTGCAGATATGGAAATAAAGACAGTGAAAGGGTTATATCCACTGCCCAAGGACATACATCTAGCAAGGAGCACAGCAGGGATTCTAACTGAAGTTGAAACTCAGAATATGAAAAAACCAAAACCAAACCTGTTGCCATCCAGTCGATTCTGACTCATAGCAACCCTATAGGACAGAGCAGAACTGCCCCATGGGGTTTCCAAGGCTATACATCTTTACAGAAGCAGACTGCCACATCTTTCTCCAGTAGAATGGCTGGTGGGTTTGAACCACCAACCCTTTGGTTAGCAGCTGAGCGCTTACCCACTCTACCACCAGGGCCTCTTTTACTTGGAATATAACAGGGATTAAACATACAGAGGCAGGAGACCTCTAGTCCAGGTTCTACAGGTTGCTGCCACGCAACACTATATGACATTGGGTAAACTACTCAGCCTCAAAGCCTCAGGTTCCTTATCCACACAGTGGGGATCACAACGGTTCTGACCTCAGTGCCTGTGAGTAGAGGCATCGTCTCACGTTTGGTGAGAGGATGTGTGCAGAGCACTTTGCACAGTCTGGTGTCTAGAAACCTTTCCATGTGGTTCATTTTTCCACACTGCAGCAGCGATGGGAATGTCTCCATCTTAATCTGAGAGAGCCAACTGCCTCCACCCCAAACAGCTGGACACTAAGTGACACAGCTGTGGTCTCCCGAGCCATATTAAATGTCATTGATGGGGTGGCTCGGAAATCATGGTTGCTGCAGTCTTGACCATTAAAGCAGTTTCACGTCTACGTTAGCTTTGTTTATTTAGATCAGGGTTTCCCTACCTCAACACTACTGACACATGGGCCAGATAGTTTTTGTTTTGGGGAGCTGTCCTGTGCATTTTAGAGTGATTAACAGCATCCCTGGAGCCCCTGGGTGGTGCAAATGATTAACATGCTCGCTGCTAACCGAAAGGTTAGAGGTTGGAGTCCACCCAGAGGCACCTTGGAAGAAGGGCCTGTTGTCCTACTTCTCAAAAACCAGCCACCGAAAACCCTATGGAGCACAGTTCTACCCTGACACACATGGGGTCCACATGAGTTGGAGTTGGCTCAACAGCAACTGTCAGCAGCATCCCTGCTCTCTACCCAATAGACTCCAGCAGCAGCTTCCCGTTGTGACAATCAAAAATGTCCCAGATATTGCCAAATGTCCCCTGGGGAATAAAATCTCCCCAGTGGAGAGCCACTGGTTTGGGTGAAAATTAACAGTGATTTATGAAGCCAAGACCAAGCTAAAGGTTCCTAGGATTCAAAGAGAGAGATCTTCTCCTTACTCTAATAGTTCACAGCACTTGCTAAATAGAGATGAATTCTCACTGGGGAACCAAGACAGGGCAATCAACAAATTACCATAGCCAGTTAGCTCATCAAACTCCTGCTACTGAATCCGTAATGTTTTGTAGATTGTTAATTTCCCATTAAAGGAGCCATGTCATTTAATAAGCATCCTGTCATTTGGCTCCATAAGGTGGAATGAAAGCATGAGGACCCAGTAAGGTTCGTTTTGAAAATTTTAATGAGGAATGACAGCTATGTTCACTCACCCAACACTTACGGAGAGCTTGCAATATGAAATGTCACACACTAAGTCACTGACAACATCTGAAGTCTTTTATGTAGCCCAGATCGCCTCATGGAAGGAATATTAATTAATTCAACATATAGTTCTTGAAAACCTACTGTGTGCCAAGCCTCGAGCTAGGCTCTGGGTAGAAGGTGCTGAAAGAAATGGGCACTGTCCTTGTGCTCTCACAGCTTAGAGTAAAGTAGTGGTTCTCACAGTGGGGTCTCTGGACCCCAGCATCGGCACCACCTGGAAACATGGTAGAAATGCAGATTCTCAGGCCCCACCCTAGGTCCACTGAATTGGATACCCTAGGGGTGGGGCCTAGCCAGCTGTGTTTTAGGAAGCCCTCCTGGGATTCTGAGGCCACCCTGGAGGTTGAGAACCACTGATCTAGAGAAGTGGTTCTCAGCCTTGGCTGCACATGGTATTAGATTCTCCTGCGGCACCTCTAGATAACAAACACCAAAACAGTATCTTAGAGATTCTAATAGAGATGCTTTAAAAGTTCCCAGATGATTCTACTGTGCAGCCAAGGCTGAGAACTGATGCTGTAAGAGCAGTGTTTCTTAAATATTAGCACACATAGCTCGGCAGGAATGACATCACCTGGAAGTCTTATTAAAATGTAGATTCTGAGTCAGTAGGGTGGGCATGGGGCCTGAGACTGCATTCTCACAAGCTCTCCTCCCAGGTAATGTCATCACTGCTGGTCTATGGCCCACTCTTTAAGTAGAAGGGGTTGGATAATACTAACACTGACATTAATAATAACAGCTAATATTTATTGTATGCTGTATACAAAGATAGATGAGAAACATGGCCACTGCTCTGTGGGGCATACATTCTAATGCTATGATGAAAGTGGTGTCTAGGGTTTATGCATTCCCATAGGAGAGGAGTTTAGCATACCCCTGAAGATACCTGATAAGGTAGAGTTTACTCTTATCTTAGGGAAAGTAACACTAGATGCCCTAACAGATAAACCGTAAATTCTCAATGGTTTAATGAACAAACATGAATTTCTTCCAGTGTGCTCAGTGTCATGGGAGTTCTGGGTCCATGTCCTTCCATCTTAGTCCATACCATCCTCTAGGTCCTAGGAGTCCTCTCAGTTGAGCTGGTTGATGGGCAAAGAGGGCAACAAGGTCTAGGAGAGGTCTAGTCTTTACTCACATTCCATTGGCCAGTACTCTGTGACATGACACTGCCTAACTGCAAGGGACACTGGGAAACTAAATCTAATCTGTGGCCAAGGGGAAGAGGAAACTGGGCTTGGTGAACACATTGTCTCTGCCGTATGTCTTTTATGGTGGATTTTGTTTTAAAGTCTATTTGATCTGAGATTAGTATTGCCACTCCTGCTCTTTTTTGGTAGTTGTTAGCTTGATATATTTTTTCCCAACCTTTGATTTTTAATAAATTCACGTCTTTGTTTCTAAGTTGTGTCTATTGTAGACAGAATATTGATGGATCCTGTTATTTTATCCATTCTGTCACTCTCTGTCTCTTTATGGGTGCATTGAGTCCATTTACATTCAGTGTAATTATTGATAGATGTGAGTTTATTCCTGTCATTTTGCAGTGCTTTTCTTTGTGATGCTGATGTTTTCTTTGTTCTTCTTACTCTCCTGTGCTGAATTACTTTTGTTTGTGGATTTCTTTTGTTTTTGTAGGTTTTGTTTTTACTGAGAGTTTATGTTTTTCCTCTTTATTTTTATGAGTAAGTTTGTTAACTTTCTTTGTGGTTACCGTGAAATTTACCCTTACCTTTCTAAGTTTGAAGCAGTCTATTATTACCTGGCATCACCTTGCCTTCTTCTCCATTAGAAGGTTCTATACCTACGTCGTTTATTCCCTCTTTTATTGTTCTGATGTTGTTGTCATTTACAGATTAACTGTTCTGATTCCCTGTTGTATTTCTTTTGGTTTTGGATACTCCTTGAGAGTTCATTTCCTAGATTGGTACCCGGCTGTACAATCCTGTATCCTAGATTCAGCCTGTGAGCTGAAGTTGTTTGTTCTCAGATCGAAGGACTCCCTTTAATAATTCTTGTAAGTTTGGTTTGGTTTTTACATATTCCCTTAATTTCTGTTTATCTGGAAATGTCTTAATTTCACCATCATATTTGAATGAGAGTTTTGCAGGATATATTATTCTTGGCTGGCAATTTTTTTCTTTCAAGGTTTTATATATGTCATCCCATTGCCTTCTTGCCTGCATGGTTTCTGCCGAATAACCCAAGCTTAGTCTTATTGTTTCTCCTCTGTATGTGACTTCTTGTTTTTCATGAGCTGCTCTCAGGATTCTTTGTTTGTCTTTGGTTTTGGCGAGTGTGATTACGATATGCCTTGGTGATGTTCTTTTGGGGTCTATCCTATACGGGGTTGTTAAGCTTCTTGGACGGCCAGCTTTTCATCTTTCATAATACTGGGGAAGTTTTCTGTCAGCAGTTCTTCAATGATCCTTTCTGTGTTTTCTGTTTTCTCCTCCTGTTCTGGAACTCCGATCACTTGAAAATTTTTGCTTTTGATTGTATCCCACATAATTCTCAGGGTCTCTTCATTTTTCTTTGTTCTTTTTTCTGAGTTTTCCTGAAACAGAGTTGTATCCAAGTGTTTGTCTTCAATTTCGCTCCTCAGCCCTTCTATGGCACTGTCCATTTTGGAAATCTTACTATCTTCTGGATTTCCAATTGTTGTTTTTGTATAATTTCTAGTTGTGGATTTATTTTGGCATTTTGTTCCTGCATTATTTTCCTGAGTTCTTCCATTTTTTGGTCTGTATTTTCCATGAATTTGTCTGCCTTTTCCATGAATTTGTCTATTTTTTCCTCCTTTTTGTCTGCTTTTTGCTTCAACTCTTGGATAATTCTGAATATTAGAGATTTGAATTCCCTATCAGGTAGTTCTAATGCTTTTCTTCCACTGGAAAGTCATCTGGTGTTTTATTTTGGATGCCTACTGGAACTATCCTATCCTGTTTTTGTAAATGTTTTGATATTGTCTGCTGTCTTCAGGGCATTCAGTAGTTATTTTTCTCATATATTGATTGTAGATTGTTTGTTTTGTCCTTTTTTTAAAATTTGGCTATGTACGATCAGGCGAGTTTTGTGTTCTTTGCTGTTTGCTCTTCTGTGGGCATGGTACTTTTTGCCTCCTTCTCCAATTGGCAGGGTCAGTCGCTGAGATATGGTATAGCAGGGCAGGTCTAGCTGAAGAGGAGTTGCTGGGATGTGTTGTTTGTGGCACTTACTACAGCCACCAGGGCGGGTCGGTAATCAGTGCAGGGCAGGTTCAGGTAGGCCATGCCTGTGTTGCTTGGTGGTGTGATGTTAAGTGCACAGTGCAGGTAGGCAGGATGGAGGGGGGAGATTGTGATATGTGGAGCTGAGATGGATATGGGAGAGAGGAGAGAGGAACAGGAGCCAAAAACATGCAAACAAACAAAAAAGAGTGCTAGGGGAGATTTCCATTGGAGTGGAGAGATGAGATACTATGAAATGGAGAAAAACCAAAAGGGGAAGAAGAAGAACAAAGAAAGAAAGGAATGAATAAATAAAAATTAGAAAGAAAAAAGGACAGCAAAGATCCCAGAGATCCCACTGGTGTGGCTATGAGGTCTGGGGAAGTTGTTTCCAGGTGTTGCAGTACAGCCTGGCTAGAAGGCGTAGAGGTATTCAGCACCAGGTATTCAGGGGACAGGAAGAGAAGGAAGGTACAGAGAGATGAGAAACTGAGTAATGAAGAAAGACAAAAAGGGAAAAAGAGGGAAAAGAAACCAAACAAACTAAAAAAAAAAAAGAACAAGAAAAGCCCCCAAGAAAACAGAAAAAAAAAAAAAAAAAAAACCATGAAAAAAGAAATGCCCTCAGGGATCCCTCTGCGTGTCTGCGTAAGCTGAGGGGTAGGTCCCAAGCAATGTAGCACTGCCCAGCCATAACGGGCTCCCAACTCGAGAAAAGGAAAAGAAAACAAACAAACAATTCAAAACAAACAAACAAACAAACAAAAGCCCCGGGGTCCCACCAGCATGGTAGCCCAGACCGGGAAGCAGTTCCACACTTGAACAGAGCTCCACAGCCCCTTAGGAAGAAGCAAAGATGGCGCACGGAACCAGGTATTTGAGCGAAAGGAGGAGGAGGTGGTGAGAGATAAGGAAGAAATCAAAAGAAGCAGAAAAAAGCAACACCAGCAGCCAACAAATGGCACTCAGGGAGTTGGTCAGTGCAGGCAGGTGCAATCCAAGCAGCCAGTGCTTCCTGGCCAAGAGACTGTGGCCACGGGAAGCAGAGGAGGCCGAGTGGGCGTGAAGAAGGGTCAGGGGTAGGAAAGTGTATATTGCCAATTACCCGTTGTTCTGTCTCCAGCTGGAAGCTCCGTGGAGCTGCTTTCTCGTACCCCCTATTTGCTGGTCTCTGATAGGAGTCCAAGATGGCGGATCCACGCTGCATTAGCTGATAGGGGACCTCTGCATGAACCTCTCCTCGCTCTCTGTTCTCTGTCAGTTTTCTCACTCCATTTGGTGGTTGGCTGAGTTCTTTATCTCTTCATTTGATGTTTTAGGGTTTCAGGATTGCTGTTTACTCTGTTTGGCTTAGTTTTTCAGATCTTTGCTGTGGAGGGATGGCGTGGTGTTTCTGCCTAGAGTGCCATGATGCCCTCTGCCGTATGTCTTGAAGGATGAGTAAGCTTGGCCAGGTGAAAAAAGGCAGGGGGTGGTGAGAGTGTAGGGTATGGAGAATGTACAATGAATGCTTGGTAAAGGACCATAAAACAATTTCCTTCGCCTTTATGGTTATTTTCCTTACAAGAACAATTGTGATGATCCAGCTGGGTCCTCAATGTCTCAACAGTATGATGTGTTAACACATTTATAAAGAAGAGTGTTGGGTATCTTCCTAATGTTCAATGGGCAGATAGGCAATGCATAGCTGGACTTATTCCTGACATGCTTGGTCACCACTGGGGCATTAATATAGGCCAGAGCTGACAGCTGGGCTTTAGAGTCTAAGCTGAGATTGGCATATGAGTTAGAGAATGAGCAGGTATAAGCAAAAAGACTTCAAACCAGGAGAAGTCAGGAGGCAGCTAAGGCAGTGTCTGCATCTCTTTATGGTGTTGTCCATAGCCACCTTCACCAAACTCCAAATTGGTGTCATGGTTTCATCCTCCACTGCTGTCAAGTTGATTCAGACTGATAACAACCCTATAGGACAGAACAGAACTTCCCCATAGGGTTTCCAAGGTTGTAATCTTCACAGAAGCAGACTGCTCCGTCTTTCTCCAGAGGAGCAGCTCGGGGGTTCGAACCGCCGACCTCTCGGTTAGCAGCCAAGTGCTTAGCCACTGCGCCACCAGGGCTCCCTCACAGTTTTATAATAACACAAAATATTTTTAAATAGGCCTTGTCTGGGACAAGCAGCTGAAACTGTCAGGGAGATTCAGAGATGAATGATGGATGGGTTGAATGTTAGGCAGTTGTATGGACAACACCTGCTTCATCCAGGAATTTTCTCTTTGATCTTCGTAATACACAAGACCCAGTGTCTGGCTGATAGAGCCTTCTTTCAAATGTTGATGTGAAATCTTTCTCAGAGTTCAGCACTCTGGGACCTCACAGAGAGAAAAAGTTTAATCTATCTGCATGAACTTGGGCAAATTACCATCCATGCTGCAATCTCATCATCTATAAAATGGAAATAATTACAGTACCTCCTTCATGGAGTACTTGTGAGTGCCCGACACATAGGTGTGCTCTGAAAATAGCAGCAAGGAGTACCGTTATTACTTTAACCACTCTAAGGAATGGCTCTCAGGCCTGTCTCTGTGCCCCGATCCCCTGTTAGATTTCTCCTCTTGATTCTTTAGCTTTTTCTTCTCTGTAAGTTCCCACTCCCTCACTTTTATTTGGACCAGAACTTCTCAAATTGTGTTCTATGAATACTAGATCCTCAAGATGTTAGTAGGAGTTCCTTGAAGACAAAAGTTGGGGAGGACTTGATATACCTGTTGACTCTGTTGAAGATTGATGATGTCTATTGGTATAATACAGGTTCTGGAAAGTTCTCAGTATAAAGAAGTGTTTATACGGGTGCAAGTGTGTGCCCTGTTTGTAGAGATGTAAGCTGGCATGATATTTGTGATGGACAATTAGGTATTATCTAATATAATTTTTTGAAAAATTGTGTATACCCTTGAACTAGCAGCTCCACTTCTAGGTATTCAACCTCTTACCTACACAAATATATGAACATATGTCATTCCAGTTGAAGCAGCCTTTGAAGATCAATTATGTGCTCTAACTAGACTAGATCCCTTCCAACCTTGCCTCTGTGCTGACAAGTATGAATTTCCTTCTGTGCCTAAATCCAAATCACCGACAAAAATTTTCCTAGGATAGCATTAAATTGACATAAATCCACAAATCTACACTTTTCTTCTACGGATTTACCATGTTTCTCCATTCCATCCATGAAGATGTCATCTTATCTGAGCATTGCATTCCTTCTTTAAAATAGTCTCTCAAGTTTCACTTCATATTTTGAGTATAAATTTAAACCCAATCACCTGGGTAAAATCTCATGAAAGTCCTTTCCATTGAGACTATATATATATATATATATATATTTTTTTTTTTTCCTCCACTAGATCAACAGATTGTTGGTCTGTATTAACCAGTCATTTCAGTCTCAAGATTCTGATCGATTATCTATAGAGATGAGTAGAGTGTAAATGCTTTGGGTGACAATGATGACTAATGTCTGGGAAATGGTGCAAACCAAAATAAATCTGAAAAGAAATTATCTAAAGTTACCCAGAAACACATACATGTGTGCACAATCCAAGAAACAAGAGCTCAAGCTTCCCAAGTCCCCTCCTAATCCTTATAAATGACTTTCTCCTGAGCCACTTGGCACATTTCCATTATGGCCTTCTGAATATGTATAGACACAGCAGGTAATTTAAGATTGCTGCAAGTGTCTGACAAAAACATGGTGCATATTCAACTTGTTTAGGAAACATTTTAATGACAAGCAAAGCAATTTACAGAGGACATATTTTTATAGCATAGTAACATCAACATTCATTATTTGGGCCATAACTGGGAAAGAAAACATACTTCTCCCATTTAGACAACAAAATTAAATTCCTAGGAAGGTAATAGAGAAATAGGCACAATCTTGAATATAGTTATGGCATAAAATCATGTTCTTTTAGAAATATGGTGGAAAACATGGGGTAGTACATTGGCTTGATTAAGTATTTCCAAGATATAATTCTAGAATACAACTCCTTCCAAGGTGCTAACACTTGACATTATAAAATTCAAGGTCATCTGTCTACTATAGACTTATTTTTTCCCCTTGAATGATACTATATTACGCAATATCTATAGGTAGCTATTTTTTTGCTACACATTTTTTCCCCTAGAATTCACATTGTCTAAGGAGCTTCTACCTTAACATAATAAAGGTACTGAGAAGTCCTGCTGTAATGAAACCTTATCTAGGTTAACCAGGGTGTGGGTAAACAGTTACTTTTCCTTTTCTCCCTATCATCTTTTTTATATTCTGACTCCTGCGAATTAAGCAATCATGTATCTACCAAATTCTGTTTCTAACATATTCAAGTCTCAGTGATAAGGAAAGCATTCAAATAAAACACTCCAACCAAATGATGTACATTTCACATTTTAGGTTACAGCCTAAAGTTCTACACAGGGATTGCTCCTGAAAGAAACATTCCAGGACAAACTGACTTCTTTAGATGGCAAATTGACTGTCTCGGTTGGCTTGGCCAAGTCATGTGAACTTGTTGTTTGGTTTTATTTACTTGCTCAACAAATACTTATTTTGTACCTGTTATGTAGACAGAGCAGACTGCTGGGCCTTGTGAGACATAGCAGATGAAATGCCTACTCCAAATCTGTGCTGTACACATTTCAATTGTTTCAATTAGGTTGCCACTTTTGCAAGCCATTCTTGTTACTCACTCCCCATAGCCACCATCCCAAAATCTTTATATGCCATAAAAATCCCATGTTCTTCCTCAATACCCTCTTTCTCAGCAATGAGCCAGGCTTCTGCTTTACTGAGATCAAGGACACATGACATGAGTCTCCTCCACTCCCCACCTCAAATTCTGATTGCACCAACCAAGAAATGTGGTATCACCCTTGATGCCTGTCCCTCTTTCACCCCTCATATTCAATCCATCATAACTGCTGTGGATTTTATCTCCTATACTGCCAGAAGTCAATAAATCAAATGACATATTGCATTGGGCAAATCTGCTGCAAAAGATCTCTTTAAAGTGTTGAAAAGCAAAGATGCCGCTTTAAGGACTAAGGTGTGCCTGACCGAAGCCATGGTATTTTCATTCTCCTCATATGCATGTGAAAGCTGGACAATGAATAAGGAAGATCAAAGAAGAACTGATGTATTTGAATTGTGGTGTTGTCAAAGAATATTGGCTATGCCATGGATTGCCAGAAGAATGAACAAATCTGTCTTGGAAGAAGTACAGCCGGAATGCTCCTTAAAGGTGAGGATGGCAAGACTTGGTCTCACTTAGTTTGGACATGTTATCAGGAGGGACCAACCCCTGGAGAAAGACACTGAGATTGGTAAAGTAGAGGCTCAGTGAAAAAGAAGATCCTCAACAAGATGGATTGACACAGTGGCTCAACAATGGGTTCAAACATAAGAACGATTGTGAGGATGGCACAGGACAAGGCAACATTTTGTTCTGTTATACATGGGGTTGCTATGAGTTGGAATGTACTCAATGGCACCTAACAAGAACAACATACCACCCCCAGAGTTATACCTTCTTTCCATCTCTTTTTGTACCACCATCAGGCTAGCATAAACCACTGTCATCTCTTGCTTGGACAAATGCAGTGGTCTTCCAGTTGACGTCCCTCTTATCCTTCTCTCCATCTCTTCTTAACACTCAAACCAGAGTGATCTTTCCAAAATGCATCTCTGAATGTCCCCCTACAGCTTCAAACACTTTAAGTTCTTCCTGTTGCCATTAGGATAAAGACACAGTCCATGAACATGGCCCACAGGCCCCGAAGAGTCCAGCCCCTGCTGACCTCACCAGCCTCATCTGTACCCAGGCTCCTGTTGCTCTCAGTGCTCCGTGGAATGGACCTTGCTTTGTTGCTTCATACTCACTGGGCTCAAACCTGCCACAGGACCCTAGTTTATACTTTTTTCTCTTTCTTGAATGTCCTTTCTACCCCTTGTTGCTCAGTTAACACGAACTTATCCTTTGATTCACCTCAAGTATCACTTCCACAAGGAGGCTATCTATGACCTATCTGATCAGGTAAATCACCCTATCTGATTATAGGCTCTTTGGTACCACGCCCATCTATTTCCCTCTTAGCATTATTACATTAGTAATAATGTTGGATTAATTTTGGTCTCCCCTACTAGACTGTAAGCACCAAGAAGACAATGCCTGTTTAGTTTTTGCTCATTTTTTCACAGGGCAACAAGTGTAGTTTTGGCTGATAGAATATACTCAATAGATACTTATGGGATGAATTTCATAATGCCAAAGAGATCTCTGACTATTAATGGGTGTTTATGCAAATATTTTCCTGAGTAAATTGCTTTCACTGACTACTCTCAAGGGAACTGGGCCAAAGCTGGGGTCGTCGTTTCTGTGTTTGCTTATGATTGTTAGCTGCCATGCTCTAAACACTTCCTCTGTGGCCAGCACTGTCCTAAACTCTGTCTGAATTCACTCATTTAATACTGACAGTACCTTTAGAGATGGCCATTATCATAGCTCCATTGTACAGATGGGGAGACTGAGGCCTAGATATTAATGAACTTGTCCAGGCTTACAGTTAGCTCAGCATTATATTCCTCACATGAGGCATAATACCTATCCCATGCTAAAAGCTCATTAAATATTTGTGGAATGCATGAGTGAATAAATGAAGTAGCAGAGCTGGCCTAGCACTAGCCACAGATCCCTAACCAATTAAAAAAAAATTTTTTTAAACTGTGTTTTCGGTAAAGGTTTACACAGCAGTTTAGGTTCCCATTCAACAATTTCTACACACGTTGTTCAGTAACATTGGTTACATTTTTCACAATGCATGAACATTCTCATTATTTCCATTCTGGTTGTTCTATTTCCATTAATCTAGTTTCCCTGCTTCCTTACATTTTTATCTTTGATTTAATGTAACTGTTGACTGTTTGGTCTAATTATTTCTGAATCTACCTACTTTTTTATGGTCCCCATTGTCATACATTAATCTATACCACAGACTCTTCTCATTGGAACTATCATAATGGCTTCCTAACTGCATCCCTGCATCCACTATTTCTTCTCTCCACTTCTCATACCCACCATGCAGCTACAGCAACTTCTAAAATGCTGTTTAGACTTATCATTCCCTTTCCTGAAACTCCTTAGGGGCTTCTCATTGTCTTTAGGACACTGTCGCAAGTCCTTAATTTGGCCAACAAGGCCCTTGGTGTCCCCTTCCAGACTTTTCTCTCTTTTGTTCCTGCTTACACTATGCTTCTTCCAGCCTCATGGCTTTTGTACATGCTGTGCCTTCTACCTAGAGCAGCCTTCATGCCCTGGTCGGCTAATTAGACTCTGAACAGACCTTCAGAACTCAATGTATATGGTCCGCTGAATAACAGCCCCAAAGATATCCATGTCCTAGCCCCCGGAACCTGTGAATGTTACTTTATATGGCATAAGGGCTTTGCAGATGTGATTAAGGTAAGGATCTTGAGATAGGAAGATTATCCTGGATTATCCAGCGGGCCCTAGATGTGATCACAAGTATCTTTATAAGAGGAAGTTAGAGGGAGATTTGAGACAGAAGTAGGAGATGTGACAACAGAAGCAATAGGTTGGAATGATATGAGGAAGGGGTCATGAACCAAGGAATGTAGGTGAACTCTCAAAGCTAGAAGAGAACAGATCCTCCCCTAGAGTCTCCAGAAAGAACCAACCAGCCAATACCTTGACTTTGGCCCAGTGAGACTGATTTAAGACTTCTGGTGTCCAGAACTATAAGATAATAAATTTGTGCTGTTTTAGTCTATTGAGTTCGTGGTGATTTGCTACAGCCCATTACTCATTGCCATCGAGTCAATTCCGACTCACGGTGACCCTATAGGACAGAGTAGAACTACTCCATTGGGTTTCCAAGGAGCACCTGGTGGATTCGAACTGCTGGCCTTTTGGCTAGCAGCCGTAGCTCTTAACCACTACGCCACCAGTGTTTCCATTTGTTACAGAAGCCATGGAAAATTGACAAAGTGTAGAAGTCACTCCACAAAGGAGACTTCTGTTACCACACCTCACCCCAAGATTAGAGGAAGCTCCCCATTACAGGGTGCACATTCAACTGAAGTTCACTTTCAAAACGCTCTTCACACTTGTCGTTATTCATTTAACGTCCAGCACCTAGAACCCATGCTGAGCACATGGTGGGCCCTCAATAAAATGTCACTGGATAAATGAAAGATTGTCTTATTCCCAGAAGACAACAAGCTTTCTATAGGGCAGGTCTGGCTGTTCGCTGCTGTCCCCAGCATCTAGCACAGTGCTGGCACAAGGTAGGTTCTCCATAAATCATCACTCAGTGAATGAATGGCCCAAATGGATGACAAGCTCCACATTCCCCGTGTCAGTATCATTCACTGCTGTATCCCAGCACCTTGCACAATGCGGGCACCTGCTAGGTGCTGCACAATTACTGGTGACCATCTGCCCATCCGAGTTGGGAGGGACTTGAGCAAGCCCCTCCCTCTCTCCCTTGGCACTGCTGGCTTTGATCCATTGAGCCTTGTGGCTCTCACCAACACGTGTAACAAGCCATGCTTCACGCCAATACCCTGGCAGATGGGATTCGTCAGCGCCAAGGTGGAGCACCAGCAGCCGCTCTTGCAGCTGAGCAGCATGGCTTGTTAGTTGCCAGTCTTCCAGCCTCCAGCTGTTTCTAACACAAACCCACAGTGACAGGGCCTTCTGCAGGAGAAACTAACCGCAACTGTTGGTATGCAGAGTGCCAGGCGTTGCTAAAAGGATCCCGATTATCGTTCTATGCTGCCTGCTTCCATAAGCGTCTACCCAACATCAGCTCTCATTTTGAGAGAGGAGAGCAGGATGCTAAACCCCACCTCTAGTTGCTCCTATGCCAGGAAATCAGAAAATGACAGCAGTTAGCAACACAGCAGAGAAGGGTAAACGTAGGAAGGCCTCCATGATGTGATGCTCAACTTCATGTCTGTTTATTGTATTTCACCGTGCAAGGAAAAAAGCCTGATTCCATGCTACTCCCAACCCAACTGCTGAGCTGTAGATAAATACTAATGCCCAAAGGCAAACCTGGGCATCCCCCATGGCCAAGATTGGAGGCGGCTCCCACACCTTCATCTTCTTCCATCTGGCTGGCTGGTACCTCCTTGAAGCTGACAGACAGAAGTCAGGCCTTCCACTTTGCTTTACTAGACAGAGTTGGCTGGCTTCTCTGCATTTGCTGTGATTCATGGGCATCGGAGTAGATACCATAGAGAGGTGGCGGAATGATGGAGTGGGCTGTTTCCAAAGCTATAGAATTTGTGAAGGCTTTAAGTATTATGTTAGGAGTAAAAAAAAAAAAAAGTTGTATTATTTACACACACAACTGGGTCATCAAATCTACAATTTTATCAATAATGATCAAACTTTTCCTCTTCACACATTCATTCAAGTATAATGTCAATTTGTAGGACAATATCAAGAAAGTGACAGCCCAGGTAGAATGCAGATATGGCAAAAATCCTGAAGCAGGACAGGACCATGTAGAATTTGAGAAACCATGACCTTAGAAGTAGGCAGCTCTGGGTCCAATCCCAGATCTGCTGCCTGCAAGCTAGTGGCCTTGGTGACTCATGTAGTTACTAAGTCTGTTGCTTCCTCAGATGCAAAGTGCTACTTTGGGACAGGGCTCTTTGGAGACAAGTGGAGACAATGGTGGAGACAATGTACATCAAGCACCTAGCATGGTGCTGGTGCTAAGTTCGTGCTCTGTAATTGGTGGGCTTTAGTGCTGGCTCTTCAGGGTGAGACAACATGTGGGTCCATTTCTGTCACCTCCATGGGGTTGGGGTGGAGGAAGTAGATGGCTCCTAGGAAGCTTGGGGGTCTTCAGTTCCTGACCAGCATAGCATGAAAAAACAGTTCCCTTGGGGGCCACCTCCCAGATGACTCCTCCAAATACCACTTCCAGTCATCATATCAAGCCTCCTCTGAGAGACAAATAGACCTTATCGTCTCTGGGGTGCATTTTCTCTACTCATAAAGTAAAGGTGTTTGAAGGGATGGTTTCCAAGTACGCTACCAAATGCAGTGCCCTTTATTAGTTTCCAGTGGCTACTGTTAACAAATGCCACAAACTTAGTAACTTAGAACAACACAAATATATCAACTTTCGGTTCTGGAGCTCAGAAGTCCAAAATGGGACCCAACAGACTGAAATCAAGGTGTTGGCAGGGCTATGTTCCTTCTGGAGCCTCTTGGGAGAACCTGTTTTCTAGCTTTTTTTCAGTTTCTAAAGGCTGCCCACATTCCTTGGCTTGTGGCCCCTTCTTCCATCTTTAAAGCCTGAAATGTACCTTCTTCAAATTTCTCTCTAACTCTGACCTTTCTGCCTTCTTCTTATAAAGTTTATATTGGGTCCACCTGGATAATCCAGGATCATCTCCTCATCTCAAGATCCTTAATTTAATAACATCTTCGAAGCTCCTTTTTGCCATGTAAGGTAACATTCACGGGTTCCAGAGATTAGGACCTGGACATCTTTGGGGACTCTTAATTAAGCTGGCCACAAAACCATGTCTTTTCTATTATGCTGTGCTGCCTCAGGCCAGGGCTGGCCAGGGGAAGCTGTGGCTGGAGGCTGAAGAGAACCATGGGGTCAGCAGAAGACAGGGATCTAGTCATACGTGAATTGACAGGGTCAGGGTGACAAATGTCACCTGTCGAGCCACAGATGTTTACTTAACACTGGTGCTAATGAGGAAGAAGATGACAGCAAATGTTTGATCACTTCTTAGATGCCAGATACCATGTCCAGGACTTTACTGAGTGTCATGGATTGAATTGTATCCCCCCAAAATATCTGTCAGCTTGGCTGGGTCATGATTTCCAGTATTGTATGACTGTGTACCATTTTGTAATCTGATGTGATTTCCCTATGTGTTGTAAACTCCATCAGTATGATATAATAAGATGTATTAGCGGCAGTTATACTGAGGAGATCTACAAAATTAGATAGTGTCTTGAGCCAATCTCCTCTGTGATATAAAAGAGACAAGCAAGCAGAGAGACATGGGAACCTCATACCACCAAGAAAGCAGTGCTGGGAGCAGAGCACATCTTCTGGACCTGAGGTTCCTGTGCAGGGAAGCTCCCAGACCGAGGGAAGATTGATGACACGGACCTTCCTCCAGAGCCGACATAAAAAGCATTCCCCTGGAGCTGACTCCCTGAATTTGGACTTGTAGCCTATTGGACTGTGAGAGAATAAATTTGTCTTTGTTAAAATCATCCACTTGGTATTTCTGTTAGAGCAGCCATAGATGACTAAGACACCGAGGAACATCGTTTATGGCTGATAGCTGTCCCATGAGTTATACAC
Organism: Trichechus manatus latirostris; assembly: GCF_000243295.1. Lineage (NCBI taxonomy): Eukaryota > Metazoa > Chordata > Mammalia > Sirenia > Trichechidae > Trichechus > Trichechus manatus. The sequence goes on along the minus strand of NW_004443989.1, from coordinate 7,005,444 downwards.
ACTAACATTGCTGTTGGTGTTGGATGCCATCGTGTCGATTCCAACTCATAGCAAACCCATGTGAAAGGACAGAATGCCCCATAGGGTATTCTTGGCTGTAATCTTTATGGAAGCAGACTACCAGGTCTTTCTCCCACAGAGCTTCTGGGTGGGTTTGAACAGCTAACCTTTTGGTTAACAGCAGCCAGTCAAGCGCTTAACCGTTGTGTCACCAGGACTCCATGTTATCATTAGCCCCACTTTATAAGAAAGGAAACTGAGATGTAGCTAGGTGAAGTAACCTAGCCCAAGGCCACAAAGCCAAAAACTAGAGACACTGATATTCAGACCCAGTCTGTGACCCCACAGCTCTGCTCTGCACCGCCTTGCACAGACAGCCTTCCCAATGGGTTACTCTCTGCCATGGTTCATGTCACGTGCTAGATGTCCTTTTACAATGGAGGTGGGTGGCAGCAGTCTGGGATGGCTGGGCACACTCTGGTTTGGGAGTTTGAAGATCCCAGGGTAGCTTTGCAGCTCACCAGCTGAGAGATTTGGGGAAGTCACTGGCCCTCTCATGGCCTCAGATTTCAACAGTCAAATGAGAGAGTTGGATTAATTCTGCTCTTAACTCCAATTCTGTACCTTTCTATGGTTAGTCAAGACTTTGGAGAGATTAAAAGCAACTGCTGTGAAGTTGGCTAGAGGAGTGGTTTCAGTGGAAGGCAGGACACCGGTGGCAGAAGAAGCAGATTGAAAAAGAACATTTATCTTAATAGCTGCTCACCAACATCACGCAGGCCACACTGGGGGCAGTTCAGCACTGAGGTTCTTAAGAAAAGGGTCATGAGGCTTCCTGGAAACAAAGCTTGATTTTGTCTCTCTCTTTTGAGGACCTCCTTCAGTGACGATGAAGCAGACTTCAACATGTGGCCGGAAGTGCCATCCAAATGTTTAAGAAAGTGTCCAATATGAGAATCATAAAAGCCAGCACAAGGTCAGCTTGACGGTGACTCCATAAAATTCGAGCCACGCAGACCTACGGAGACTAACTTTATAGTCCACTCAATTTCTCCCCTTTCTCAACTGTGGGTTTCATTCTTTTAAGTATTTTAACTTATTACAAATGATCATGAATAGCACTGAGCTGAACATCCCCAAAATGCTCGTTTCAAATACATGAACTTCTTCAAGGGCCAGGAGAACAAGTGTGCAAAGCTCAGGTTAGATGGAGATGGGTGATCATCTTCAGAGAACATTCCTGGGCCCAGCTCAGTACCTGTATCAACCACTCCTGGCTCACAACTCCAAGAAAGCCATTAGATTCCCCCTATCCCTGCCCTTTAAAACAACTTTCTTGTTCAGGCTTCTGCTATCATACTTAGCTATAACTATAGCTTCTAGTCTCTCTATATAAGTGATTTTAGTAATGTTATTTTATTGCAGATATAAAACTAAAATAACAGAAATCTAAGAGAAACATCGGCTAAAGTTCCATAATCACCTAATCAAATAAATGTTTCATTTACACATATTGCCTTTTAATCTCTTTTTAAGAAGCATATCCATTTTTTCATATATGTGGTGATTTTATAAATAAAACTCTTATTTGTAATATTATATCATAAGCATTATTATTATTTTTGATCTCCATTTCCATTTATACCTCTCAAAGTTAACTGCAGGCAGTCCCTGGGTTACTAAAGTCCAATTTACAGACAACTCCTACTTGCCCTTTAATGTCATGCAAATTTGTCCTCACTTTGAAACACCTGAACGAACCCCTACTTGCAACAAATTCTTCATCACAATCACCTTCCTTTGCTGCACATGCAGCTTTTAAATCATTGAAAAAGCTTCCAGCCTTTCTAGCACTAAAACCAAACCAAACCCATTGCCGTTGAGTCCATCCTGACTCATAGTGACCCTATGGGGCAGAGTAGAACTGCCCCATAGGGTTTCCAGGGAGTACTTGGTGGATTCGAACTGCCGATCTTTTGATTAGCAGCTGAGCTCTTAACCACCATGCCAGCAGGGTTTCCTCTGCACTAAAGTAAGCCCAAATAAGAAAAGTATGCACCTGTTCCAACTTAGCTACAAATTCTTGAAGACAGGCTCAGGAACAGATCTCTTTCATAACCCAGGGACTGCCTGTAATGTGCGTCATCCATGTCTTTTACTATATTTACAGAATCCTATAAAAACACATACTGGCAATTTTATTATGATTTCTCTTCCACAAAAAACAGCATATACGTTTCTGCACTTAAATCATAGATATTGCTCTGTATCAATAAATCAAAGATGTTACCAGTTCTTTTTAAAAGTCACCTAACATTTCATTGTATGGATGTAATGTACTGTGCCAGGGATAGACTTTACGTTTTCCCTCTATCTTTTCTACCTATAAAAATCAATGCTTCAACAAACATCCTCGCACGTATATCCTCAAGCACTGAGGTTTTATTTTTTGAGTAGCTTTCCAGAAGTAGGATTGCTGGGTCAATGGCAATGCCTGTTAATAACTTTAATATGTATTGCCAGATTAATTTCTGTGATGGCTGTAAAAAATTGTATTTCAGTAGCGATGCATAACTGTTTCTATTCCCCATACCCTTGTCATATTATTTACGTAAGTTTTACCAATCTTACTGGCAAAGCAGTACTTGATCACTGTGTTAAGTTTAATTCCCTTCACTACAACTGTATCTTCATATTACAGTGAAATCTGTGAGAGCTGGAACTCAATGGGACTGCCTTGTTTTTCTGGGTCTCTAAAGTTTTCCACCTTTGACAGGGTGCAGTCACTACTTTTATACCGCTCTACATTTAGTGGAAAATATTTCTGTTTTCCTTCTCTGACATGTTTCCACTTATACGGGTCCCGGCATTCACAGGTTTTACTGTATAGGATTTCTACTTTATGTAGAAATCAAAGCATTCTGATGTCTGAATTCTACCTGGTAACAATTTAAATACTGAAATACCACCCTTTTATATTTTGGACTTTTTTTTTTTTGCATATAGTGACAAATCCCGGGGCTCAATAGTTAATTGTATCAGTTTCTGCATGGTTGATGAGATTGCTGCATGTGCCATTGGATTACTAAAACAACCTATGAAAGCATCTTGGGAGCGTGGTTTCCATCTGCTAACATCAAAGCAGTGTCCTTGTTAGTATAGTTCAAGCTTCAGAATCTAGGAGATTTAATCACATCAACATTTCGGTGACCCAACAGCAAGGAGAATGCTAGAAGAGAGGAAAGGAGCACATGGCAACTGTTCTAATTTTCCAAAGAGGGAAAGGAGCTGTGTAGCGAATGTCTGTGATGTGGTTTTGTTTTTCTGATAACCCACACTGTTTTTGTTTTGGAGGGAGGTCATGCTTTCAATCAAGGTGTCCTGCCATTCTCTAGCCAATGGTGGGCATGGAACACACACCTGGCCTATGAGATGTTCTTATCTGGAATCTTAGTCTTGAGCAGAGCAGCTGATAAAACAAAAGCAGCTGGGACAGATTCCTCCTTGCATTTGAGTTCTACAGGCCAAAAAAACCAAACCCACTGCTGTAGAGTTCATTCCAACTCATAGTGACCCTATAGGACAGAGTAAAACTGCCCCATAGGGCTTCCAAGGGAGCCCTGGTGGCACAGTGGTTAACAGTTCGGCTGCTAACCAAAAAGTTGGCAGTTTGAATCCACCAGCTGCTCCTTGGAAACCCGATGGAGAAATTCTACTCTGTCCTATAGGGTCACTATGAGTTGGAATCGACTTGACAACAACAGGACTTTTTTTTTTTTTTAAAAAAAAACAAAAACAAAAACAAAACTTTCCAGGAGTTCTACAGGCACTACCCATCAATTCCTGTACCCAGGATCACTTTCCTAACTGAGCCTGCATTTTTAGCTTTCCTTGTGGGCTACCCTTATCTTCATAATAAATTCCTTTTCTTCCAGGGTCTATCTCTGTTGCATGCAACCAGAGAACCTGATATCTGGGACCAAAGGTCAGTAAGCTACAAAAGAATACCTAGTAATTCTAAAAGATTAAACAGACAGTTTATAAGAATTCAGGAAACTGAGGACACAACTAGGAACCACCAAGGGCTCATTGCAAATGAAGTATGAGAACTCTTCTCATTCCCTTTACTGATTCTGAAAATGCACTAGGAGTTTAAGAGAGGGCCAAAAGACAACATGCATATGCTTATCAAATATGATCATGATACAAGGCCGAGGGCTACTTATACAACGATCTCATAACCAGGACTCAAGCAGATCTCAAAATGTTATAATCTGGGATAGAAACCAGACACTGTGCTCATGCTCTACATGGCTAACTTTAGTACTCTAAACACCCCATGAACTATTGTTATGCCCAATTTTCAGGTAAGAAAACTGAGCTTCAGAGGGATGAGGTCTCTTGCCCTAGGACAGGGACCTTGTGAGCGGCAGAGCTGGGATTCAAATCCATGTACGGCTGGACTCCAGAGTCTGAACTCCACCGCTAACACTACACTCCCTTCTAGCTTCAGAGACGCCCAACAATGGCGCTTGATGGGACTTGCAGTGTTCAAAAAAAGATAGGGGGGTTTGCGGGGAGGGGGTTTGGGTGGCATGATCACCATCTTCTCTTTTAATCTGAGATTTTCTTATTCCTTAAAATGAATCCACTATACTTCAGTCAGGTTTGCCAAGCAATTTTGACATAACTACCCCATTAGTGACCAAGCATGGCCACTCTTGGGACATTCCTCAAGGTGACTCCTTCTAATTACACCGTCACACAGCCATAATCCCTCAGCCATAATGAATACCAATGCAAAAAGACTTGGGGAAACTTATACTCAGCAGCCTCTATCTTGACTAAAACCAACGCTGGATATGAAATAGATTATTGAGAAATAAGAACGAAATTAACAGCTCCTTTCTAGTGTGTAATGTTTTGAATGCTGTTCAATGCAATTACATCTAGGTACCAGTTGGGATATCTTGAAATAGATGATCTTATATTTACAGCAGTTTATCCCTTTGGAAACAAGATTTATACAATATGGATGTGGATATAGATGCCATCACAAAGGGCTCTTAAAAAAGCCCATTCCGGGCCATTATTTTTGCAGCACCTCAGACTGAGCCTCATTGGAGTGGATGTTTAACTATAAACCCACAGAAGGATAACCTGCCTGCTCAGACAGCCCAGCTGCAATAGGAGGAGACACTTCCCTAAGGAAAAGACATTAATGGAAAAATCATTTCAAGTTTGCATTTTTAAATTTTGCAATTTAAAATCTCTCTAAATACACTTTCCCCTTTAAAATGTGAGTAACCGAAATTTCCCCAACTTTATTACGGCAAACAGCCAGTTATAGTATTCCTTTTGGAATAGCAGCAGGGGTATTATTTAGATTTAAGAGGGAAGGCATGTGTGAAACTGTTATTAAAACTGAGTAAGCTTGGTTATCGCAGCTATCAAGAGGCTTGTTAAGGAATTTGTGCATGTCTTGGATATGCAGATGGAGCTAAATATGTGTGTGGGGGGTGGAATGCATGTGATTGTGTGTCCTTATTTAAATGGCCCGTTGGAACCTGGAGGATCTAGCCCTGACTTTCCCACTACCTACCTGCGTGCCCTTGGGTAAATCACTGAACCCAACCAAGGGAAGATTGTTAAGACTTCCTCCAATTCTAATATTGTTTGAATTTTTGTTAGTACCTAAATATTAAAGTAAGGCAGTCCCTGACTTATGACATATTTGAGTTACAACGAGCTGCACTTGATACCATTCCTTTTGCTTGTTTGTTTTTTGTGCATCTTATCATTAGTCATATGTACTACATACACTGTTGTACCACGTAATTTGCTGGTATCATCATGTCTGTAAGTTTATATGTAATGTTTCCAACCCCCAAAGACCAATAAAAACCAGATTTAAAAAGATACTGACAATAAAAGGCAATAATAAGGAAAACTAAAAAAAAAACAAAAAAACAAAAAAACCCAAGGTACCGTATTTTTACACAAGTAACACACGCCTTCTGTATTTGTTTGCCAAGCACGGCCTCCCCAACCCACGAGGTATTTTCATAAGTGCCATCATAAGTTGGAATTGACTTGATGCCAGCTATCTACGGCAGCTATCTATCTAATAAATATAGACTTATTTCCATTTTTTATAGCAACATGCAAAAAAATTTAGCTAATGAAAGTATTTCATTGCAGCGCTAATGGAAGTATTTCATTAGCAGCGCTAATGAAAATACCTTGTGGAAGGAGGGCTCAGCTGGCAAACAAATATAAGAGGCATGCATTATTTGCGTAAAAATATGGTATACAACTTACATCAGAACAGACTTACGATAGAGTTATCGGACTGGAACCCCATCATAAGTCTGACACTACCTGTAGTAATTTAAATATATTAAGAAATATACAACTACTCATCTCTCAGTTTCTCATACTGTGGTGTGCTTGCATGTTGCTGTGATGCTGGAAGCAGATTAGGAAGAAATGCCTGGTGCTCCACTTCCCAAATTTAGCTGGTGAAAACCTAATGGGTCACAACAGAATGCTATCCAGCTTGCCTGCTTTGGACATTTCATGAGGAGAGCTCAATTGCTGAAGGAGGACATCATGTTTGGTGAAGTAGAGGGCCATCAAGACCCTCAGTAAGATGGATTGGCACAATAGCCTCAACAATGGACTTGAACACGCCGTGAGGATGATGCAGGACCAGGCAACGTTTTGTTCTGTTGTACATGGAATCACCATGAGCAGGAGTCAACTCAATGGCAGCTATCTAAGAAATATAGACTTATGTCCATTTTACAGTCTGATACTGATACTATGAACTCAAAGGCATTTGATTTGGTGAATCCCATTATCACCCTAATGAGAAGAATAACAACAATAGGAGCTAGCATGTATGGGGTTGCCGATTGGTGGCAAGCCCTATAGCGGGTGCTGACTCAGCATTCGCTCACTGGATGTTCTCAGAATAACAACCTCAGAGCCAGGTGTACTTATTATCTGTATCTTACAAATGAGGAAATAGACTCAGGTTGCCCAGGGTCAGCTCTGTAATGCCACGGGTAGATGCAGGTTAAAAAAAAAAAAATTACTGAAGGCACTCAATTTTTCTTCTCCTGTACCATAACTAAGGAAATTAGGAAAAATCTTCTTGGTTTCAAATTCCCACTCTGTCTGTCTGCTTTGAGAAAATAGTCAGGAATACCAAGAAGATTCAGTGACGCAAAAATTGGGACGGAAGGTTAAGGTAAAGGTGAAACTTGTACTGGCTGGGCCTGGGGAGGGCGAGGGAGATGGAGTTCAGCCTACTCCCTGGGCTCTCACCTGCTTTACTGATTTTGAGTCCCAGTGCTGCCACTGAATGGCTCTGTGACCTTGGTTTAGCCTCTCTGAACTTTATTTGTAAAACAGACATCAAATAATACCACATCACAGGGAGGCTGCAAGGATGGAATGAGTCCATACTGTCACAGCCATAAGATGCTAGACAAGTGCTAGCTGTCACTGTACCAGGAGAAAGCAGATGGGGAATTATGTGAGCATGTAGAGTGATAATTTGTTGTTTTTATTGTTAGCTGCTGTCGAGTCGGCCCTCAACTCATGATGATCCCAAGCACAATGAGATTGGACCATCATGATCCTTAGGGTTTTCACTGGCTGATTTTCCAGAAGTAGATTGCTAGGCCTTTCTTCCTAGTCTGTCTTAGTCTGTAAACTCTGCTGAAACCTGTTCAGCATCACAGCAACATGCATGCCTCCAATGACAGAAGGGTAGTGGTTGTGCATGAAGCACATTGGCTGGGAATTAAACCTGGGTCTCCTGTATAAAAGGTGAGAATTCTACCACTGAACTCAGTTCCACTACTCTAGTGCGTCCTAGAGAGTAATAATAACTGTCAACAATAATTGAGCACTTACTATATGTGGTTAGGTTCTAAATTCTTTAACTCAATTCTCAGAATATTATGGAGATAGTAGAGTTGGCATAATCTAGCACTTATGATCATAGGTTTGGGAATCAAAGAAACCTTTTACAGATACCAGCTCTACTACCGTCTAACGGTGTGACATCAGGCAAGTTACTGAACCTCACTTTGTATGTCTTTATAATGGGTGCAGTACTGTTGTTGTTATTAGGTGCCATCAAGTCCATTCCAACTTATAGTGACGCTATGCACAATAGAACAAAACGCCGCCCGGTCCTGTGCCATCCTCACAATCGTTGCTATGTTTGAGCCCATTGTTGCAGTCACTGTGTCAATTCATCTCATTGAGGGTCTTCCTCTTTTTCACTGACTCTCTACTTTACCAAGCATGATGTCGTTCTCGGGGGACTGGTCCCTCCTGATAATATGTCCAAAGTACATGGGATGAAGTCTAGCCATTCTCGCTTCTAAGGGGCATTCTGGCTGTATTTCTTCCAAGACAGATTTGTTCGTTCTTGTGGCAGTCCAGGGTATATTCAATGTTCTTCACCCACATAACAATTCAAAGGCATCAATTCTTCTTTGGTCCTCCTTATTCATTGTCTAGCTTTCACATGCATATGAGGCAATTGAAAATACCATGGTTTGGGTCAGGTGTACCTTAGTCCTCAAAGTGACATCTGTACTATTTAATACTTTAAAGAGGTCTTTTGTAGCAGACTTGCCCAGTGCGATACGTCGTTTGATCTTTTGACTGCTGCTTCCACGGATGTTGACTGTGGATCCAAGTAAAAAGAAATCCTGACAACATTAATATTTTCTCCATTTATCATGATGCTGCTTATTGTCCCAGTTGTGAGGATTTGGGGGGCAGGATATGATCCAAACATAGTCATTCAGAGTCTATCCTTGGGATTTGCTATACGGAGGTTAGGAAAGAGCAGTTCTCATTCCAAGCAAATCACCATCTGATTCCATCGTGCATGCATCAGGCCCTCCTATTCCATAACTTCTCTTTGCAGTTGAGAAAACTGGGGTCTCCAAACCCTAAGATCCTATCAAGAGAGAAACCGTGGTCTGCTGACATCAGCACCTTGCACCATGTGGCATTTGCGCACATGAAGCCCCGCCACCTACGAATCCTTGCTTGAGTCTCACAGCTTGGGGAGGTAAGTATTGTGGCCCCATTTATAGATGAAGAATCTTGAAATTTCAAACGACTAAGGGCTTTGCCAAGGTCACCCAGCTAGTAAGTGTGTAGGTGTGTGTGTAGGGGATGAGTGCTAAGGCACAGACCTCATGCCTCTACTCATTATTCTGGTTGTAGGTCCCGGGAGAACTTTCTGCTTCTGTAACTGTAAAGAATGCATAACGATGTGGTTAAACATCTTTAAATCAATTTCTGTATAAACACACTAAATGAGTATCTACTCCTTTACTATGCCTGGAATGAACATATTACTCATGGATATGATATGCTGATGTATTCTTCTAATAATACATTATTCATTGTCTTAACTGCGCATAATGCAAATCCACAGGAATCTCTATGAAAACAAATCTGTTGAATGGTAAGGTCATGACAGATATGGTAACATTTCAACTCTTTGGGGGTCTGTTGCATTAATTTAGACATAATATCTGCCTTCGGGGAGGGGTGGGGCTGCAGCGTAAGTGATTAAGAGCTGTGATCTGAGGATCTTGGTTGGAAGGTGCCAATTATGCTGATACCTTTGGTAGTGGAGGAGGCCCTCCCTTTGGGCTGGTGCGGAAAAGGGAACTCTTTATTCTGGGGTCCTTATACAAACTCTGGCTGCTTCATTTTTCTTGGAACAGTGGCTGCCTCTTGGAGCTGGATAATGTGGGGAGTGAAGTGTTTGGAATGGGGTTCACTGCCCCTCCGGCCTCTCTCTCTCAATATTCAGTGTAGGACTTAGAGCAATGTTGTAGGTTGGGAACATGGATGGGGCCTGGAATGTGGAACTGGACATATCCATGGGATGGGCTCTGAGGAGCGAGGGGAAGCCTCAGGGAGCTCCAGGGCATGGCACTCAGAAGGCAGCCTGGGCACAGAAGCAAGTGACATCAAGGGTCCACCATGGGGTGAAGGAGTGTCCCTGGACTGGGTCAAACTCAGGAACGGGGAGTTGAGGGGCATTCGGGGAACGTGTATATGTGGCAGAATTCCTGGCATGGGGAGCATTTGTTAGAGGGGTACGGGCCACTGCAGCAGGTTTTAGGGCAGGACATAAGTCCCTAGCAAAGGAAAATGGAAAGAGCGGGGCATAGGATGAGACAGGGGCTTGGACTTTGAAGATCAAATGAGGATTCAGGCTCAGGTTCAAAGAGCGACATGCATCTTCATCTTTGGAGAAAGTCAACAGTTTAGTCATCAGGAATGGGGTACGATGTCAGACCAAGATGTCAACCAGCCAACCTTGCTTCCCTGCATCCATGCATTCATCTAGTCATTCAGAAATATTAACTGAGCACCTACTACAATGAACTACAGGGTGAACAGGACAGACATGAATCCTGTGCCCATCACATGCTGGTGGGGGAGGCAGACATCATCACACTGTCATTATTTAGACATGGCAGGGACAGGAGCATCAAGGAAGAGCACCTATGAAAGGGGTGCTAGAGGAGGTATAGTAATTGGATCTCAGGGTTAGAAAGGGGTCCTTGAGAAAGTGATATTTCAGCCAGAACCTGAAGAATGATTATAAGTTAGCCAGGTGAGGATGTAAATGAAGGAAAGTTCTAGGTAGAGGGAACAAAGCTGTTCAGTCGGTTCTGACTCAAGGCAACTCCACGTATTACAGGCTAGAACTGCTCCATAGGGGTTTCTTGGCTGTGATGCAGCAGTTAAGTGCTTGACTGCTAACCGAAAGGTTGGCAGTTCAAACCCACCAGCTGCTCCATGCAAGAAAAGACTTGGCAATCTGCTCCTGTAAAGATTACAGCTTGGGAAGCTCCATGGGGCAGTTCTACTCTGTCATATAGGGTCGCTATGAGTCGGAATCAACTTGATAGCACACAATGACAACAACAATCCTTATAGAATCCTTAGCTGTAATCCTTGACAGGTCTTTCTTCCATGGTGCCACTGGGTGGGTTCGAACCACCAACCTTTCAGATAGTAGATGAGCATAAACTATTTGCACCACCCAGGGACTGCACATGCGAAAGTCTTGAGTTCTAAAGGGGCTTGATGCTGCTAGCGGGGATCATGTTGAGAACTGCCACTAGGTGGCGAGTTCTGGTGCTGAGTTCTAAAGTGTTGGGGAACCATTATGCAAGTCCCTGGGGCTGAGCGGGGTTGAACCTACAGGTGGCGACCAGACCAGACCAGATGCCTCTGGAAAGTTCTGGAAGAACACACAGCCCTGAGGCTGGATGCAGGCTAGCCTGGTGCCATTTGTCACCCCCTAAATTTGGAGGCAGTCAGACCCTGATGGTCCCAGTGGCTGGAGATGGTGCGGCCCACCTGCTGATGAGGAGCTAGTCGACAGGTGTTTACAAGCTTGTGTGCTTAGCTGCTTCACTGTGCTTTTTTATTTTCATTTATAGAATGGTATAAAACTAGACATTTATTGGCCACAGACCATTTCTGTGCTTCTGTAACTCAAGAAATGTTTACATTTTTTAAAATGAAGTATTGCCGGCTTCAAGCCTATAATAGAGACCAGGTCTCATTGGCACCCGCTGAATTATGAACATGAGAAAATCCACACTTGCAGATTGTGCTGTGGAACTTTCTTCCCCAAGACGCTTTATCACACATACTCATCTTAACTTTTGACAGCCCGTAACACGAATTGACATAAGATGAATGTATGTGTTCCATCAAGTAAATAATACATGCCTTAAAAAAATGGCAAGGTATGTTCTGACATGATACATTATAATGGATCTGGAGTGACCATATGGCCTTTCCTTGAAGATGCAATAAAAACATGGAGACAGAGATGGAGGGGTTCTATCATGGTGTGCTGAGCCCAGGCTGAAGCCTGCTTCTCCTCTAAGGTGGCAGCACTACTGGGTGGGAAGGGAGCTAGGATGGGCATCTTCGTAGAAGGGGAGAACTTGATTTGCAGATGGCCTAGCAACTGAGCCCAGATATTTCATGATGGACGGGCTTACCTCTGCATGTGGGTTGTCCTACTCTTAGAAGATCACTTGAAAAATAACAATGCTTTCCAAGTGCAGATTCTACACTGTTTCAATTACACTTCACCAACCCCATGGGGTAGGATGATTAGCTCCATATTGCAGGTGAGGATATGGACGATCCAGGAGGTTGAATTTCTTGCTCAAGATCCCTTAGCTGGTTGGTGCCAGAACCAGCACTGACCAGGCCCATCTGACTGGAAAGCCAGGGCTTATTCCCCTAATCCAGCTTGTGTCCCATGGGACACATTATTTTCAGTAGGTGGCTGGTGTCTACATACACAGTTTAGATTTGCTTATCTAACATCCACCTACATCAGCCAGATGATCATGTCAGTATTTGTAAAACATTTAAATCTCTTTATATTTAACAAGGAACTTTGACTTTGCTGTTGTTGTTTTGTTAGATGCTGTCAGGTTGGCTCCGACTCACGGTGACCGTATGAATGACAGAATGAAATGCTACCCGGTCCTGCACCATCTTCACAATTGTTGCTATATTTGAGCCCATTGTTGTAGTCATTGTGTCAATCCATCTTATTGAGGGTTTTCCTCATTTCCAATGACCTTCTACCAAGTACGATGTCCTTCTCCAGTGATTGGTCTCTCCTGATGATGTGTCCAAAGTAAGTGAGGTGAAGTCTCGCCATTGTCGCTTCTAAGGAGCATTCTGGCTGTACTTCTTCCAAGACAGATTTGTTCATATTCCCAGCATTCCCCAGTATATTCAATATTCTTCTACACCATCACAATTCAAATGTTATCAATTCTCCTTCGGTCTTCCTTTTTCATTGTCCAGCTTTCACATGCATATAAGGTGATTGAAAAAACCATGGCTGAATCATCAAAGTGACATCTTTGCTTTTTTAAAGATTTTGAAGAGGTCTTGCTGCAGATTTGTCCAATACAATATGTAGACCATGGAATAAGCTGTCTTTACTCCACATATTATTATTGTTGTTGTTGCTATTATTGACACTGTGATGTTAACGCACTTGTCAAGAATCACCTGGCTACTATTACTACTACCTAGCACGAGAACTCAGGGTTATTTGTTCATTTAGATTGTTGGTTGGTTTTTCCATTCTCTCTTTTTTTGTTTTTAACTTCAAAGAGCAAAGAGTGCCTTCTCTCTTGAGAAGCCTCACAGTCATACATAGTGACTGATTACTTTATAATTCAAAAGCATAGAGCCTTTAAGTTGGAAAAAGCCTAAGAGGATGAGAAATAATTACTACACAAGGTAGCACATGTGATAATTTAAATTTATATGTTTTGGGAAAATGCTAGTTTTCCCATTTACAGTGGTGATATGGAGTTTCCCACTTAAATATGTTTACTGAGGCAAAAGAAAGTGTGTTGCTTAAAAAAGCATATGAAGTCAATCTTAGAACAGGTTATTATACAGATACAGTAAAAATTACAAAGCTGAAATTTAAAACAAAAAAAAGTTTGTGAGACAGTGGTTGAAACCTAAGGAGAAGGTACTTCCAGTTAAGTCCCCTTGTAGGGATGCAGCCTGTTCCTCTCCTTCTGAGGGGTTTTTCTGACTTGCATGAAGACTTTGAGCTGGGCAGGGCAAGGGCAGAGCTGGGTGGCAGGGCCTGTGCCTTATCTAGCTGGTGGCCTCAGTAACCCCCAGGGTTTGCCGGGTCAGCTGCAAATGCAGCCAGGTCCCCTTCTGGCTCTGAAACTGTTGAAACCGTGTTTCTGTGAGCATGTCATTAAACCTTTCCAGTACAATTTTACAGGCTGAGAAGCCATAATCAAAATTGGCAATTGAACAGCAAACGTGTACGCTTCTGCAAAACGAAATGCAAACAAGAATCTAGCTCTACATGACATCCTTAAAGTGGATGCTGGGGATGACATCTAGACACAGATTGTCGTTGGCTGTTGTCGAGATGGCCCTAGACTCATGCAACCCCATGCACAGTGGAATGAAATGATGCCCGGTCCTGTGCCATCTTCATGATCGGTTGTGGATTGGACTGTTGGCTGATTTTTGGAAGTAGATCGCCAGACCTTTCTTCCTAGTTCATCTTGGTCTAGAAGCTCCACTGAAACCTGCTCAGCATCATAGCAACACACAAGCTTCCACTGACAAATGGGTGGTGGCTGTGCATGAGGTGCATTGGGTGGGAATTGAACCCAGGTCTCCCACATGGAAGGCAAAAATTTTACCATTGAACCACCACGACCCCCTAAATTCACCATGATTCCAACTCATGGTGACCTCGTGTGTGTTAGAGTAGAATTGTGCTCCCTAGGGTTTTCAATGGCTGATTTTTTGGAAGTGGATCACCAGGACTTTTCTCCAAGGCACCTCTGGGTGGACTTGAACCTCCAATCTTTCTGTAAGCAGCAGAGCACATTAACTATTTGCACCATTCAGGGACAGACACAGATTATTTTTGTTTAAACATATTCATGATCTCCAAGGCTAATCACAGCCCAAGCACCTTCCCCAGGACAAACCCTCCAGCCTGCTTAAGCATATATTCATGTAACCACCATCCAGATCAAGATATAGAACATTCCAGCACCCCAACAGGCTCTCTTACGACCCTAATTGCTGCCCCTCCCAAGGTCATTGCTACCCTGACCTCCATCACCATGGATCATTCATGCCTGTTCTTGAACTTAGTAGAAATGGAATTATACAGAATGCTCTCTTTTCTTTCTTATTACTGCTTACCTCAATTCATTTATTTATTCTACTATTAATGGACATTTGTGTTCTTTCTAGTCTGGGGCTAATATGAAAAATATTGCTGAAAATATCCTTATACATGTCTCTGGTGGATATAAGCAACTATTTCTTTGGGAACTGCTACGGATTAAATTGTGTCCCCTAATAATGTATCTTGAAATCCTAAATCCTACACCTGTAAAGATATGACCCTGTTTTGAAAAAGAGGTTTCTTTTGTTATGCTAATGAGGCCATGCCATTGTAGGGTGAGTCCTAAACCTAATCACTTCTGAGTTATAAAAAAGACCAGAATACAGACAGAGACACACGGGGAAGAGGAAGACAGAAAATTGAACAGATGCATCTACAAGCCCAGGAACGCCAAGGATTGTAGCAGCTACTAGAAGCTGAAATAGGCAAGGAAGGACCCCCCTAGAGCCTCACCCTGAATTCGGGTTTCTAGCCTCCTGAACCGTGAGCAACTAAATTTCTGTTCTTTAAAAGATAGCCACTTGTGGTATTTTTTGTTAACAGCAGCACTAGGTAATTAATTAAGTCACAATTATATCCAGGAGTCGAAGGCTGGTCACAGGATCCATGAATATCTGGGGTTAAGCAGATTTTGCCAAATACTTTCAAAGTGATTCAATATACAGTCCTACCAGCAATATACAAGGGTCCCATTGCTCCACATCCTGGCCAACACTTGATGTTGTCAGTTCTTTTAATTTTAGCTTTGGTTAACATTTATATTCTGAAGATGCCCAAGCCTAAGTCCCCAGACCCTGAACCTGAACTACAGACACTTATTTACTGTAACTTGTTGTTTGTGCTCACCTAAATTATTTCTACATATCTTTCAAACTCAACACAGTCAGCAGTGGGCTCTGTATCTTTTTTCTGCCAATCTGCAATGTTTCCTTCGCCTTCCTGGCTGGAGTGAGAAACTCACTAAAACCAAAATTCCTCCCACTTTTTTTTTCAGTTACTCCTGTTCTCCATTCTCTCCCCCACAACCCCTGCAACAGCCTGGTCATTCTCAAATTTGAGGATTGTATCTCTACAATGTCTCTTGTATTAGGGTACCCCTCTTTCCTTTCCTACCACTACTGCCCTAGTTCAGCCTTCATTATCTCTTGCCTAGAATATTTCAAAGTCATAGAAAAGGTTTCTTTAAACAGCTATTCTCAGACAGTTAGGAATGGCTTTAATTCATTTTCTAGGCAGTGTCCTTGGCTCCTGATCAAAGAGGGTCTATAAACTCGCAACTGGATTAGTCTAATATTCAAGGTATTGTAGTTAAAGTGGCTAATTTTTTCTGTTATCTCACTGAAATTCCTTCAAATGAGGAATGTAAAAGTGTGATATGAAATTTATTTTCATAAAGTGTTTGGTTTTTTTTTGAAGTATTAGCTCCTTCTATGTATCTGGACTAGTATTGAGGCCACTCAGCTGTTCTTCTGGAGGCTCTGAAATGGAAGCTGTTTTGTGTCCATATGTTACAAATTGCCTTAAAGGCCCTTGGTTGTCACGGGGCCCTAGTGCTGGGCCCAGGAAACCCATCTTCTTGACTGTACTCTCAGCTCTGTACTCCAAAGTTATCCTATTTGGCTATTTGACAAGGCAAGACTCCTGGCATTTTTCTTTCCATCCTATGTAGTGACTGCCTCCAACCTAACTAAATGACCTCGGATTTCCAACGTTTCCCAGTCCCTGTAAAACCCCATTCCAGCCCCTGCTCCCGTATTCTACAGGCTTGTAGTCTATGGCTGAGGAGCAATGGTAACTTTTAGCAGCTCTGAGAACTGGTGCCTTAGATCAACAAATCCTACCTCCAATGTCACCAACTGTGGGATCTGGGCTTAGTCATGACACAGCTCAAGCCTCAGTTTCCTGCTCTGTAAAATGGGAATAATAACTGTAATTGCCTCAGAAGGTTGTTGTGAAAATTAAATGGGACAATCTATGTAAACTCAGTGTCTAGCATTTAGCAATTGTTACTAATAGCTAAATGTTAGCTATTATTATTATTACTATTGTTATTGCTAAAAAGAGCCCTAACTGTCCATTTCTTCCACCCATGTCTTTCTTTGTTCCTAACCACGTTATTATAGACTCTCAGCAGCTCTCTTTCCCTTTTAGAGATTTTACCCTTTTGAACCATTTTCACACCTCTCAACCTGTTTACATCATTCCCCAGACTCCCAATGCAAAATGGTAACTTCCCATCCACTATCCATGTGCTCCCTCACATTTCCAAGCCCGTTTTAGTTAGGTGGAGCCAAATAACTAGTTCTAGTCAATGGGATGCTTCATTTCCAGGTTGAAGCACTTAAGAGCTGGTGTTTAGTACCTCAGCTCTTTCTTCCTCTGCCACAGCTGCAAAGAAGGCCATGCATTCCACATGGTACAAACTGGCAGCCTGGGACCCTGCGTGACTGTGTGGAGCAGAGATCCCCAGCAGACCCATGTTGTACACATAGCTTGAGTGAGAAAGAAACTTTGTTGTGTCACGCCTGCTAAGATTTTGGAGTTGACTTGTTACTGCAGCATAACCTTGACTACCTCAGACTAGTACAGCAATTGTGCTTTTTGGTTGGTTGACAATCTGTTAATGAACAACTTTTGGCCAGCCCACATTCTTAAACTGTCCTGGAGGGACTCACAGGCTGAACAGAGTCTGCTTCTGTGGGATCCCTTCACAGCTACCCTCTTGAGCATACTTTTTTGCCAGAACTGGCTGTGCCCAGTGCAAGATCTAGTCACAGCCATGATTACTAGACTTTTGACCAGAAAAACATGATAGTCAACATGTCTAGACTTCTTCTAGTTCTTTAAATTTGCCAGCAACCCCTTACATTTATTGGGTCCTCTGCCTGTCATCTTTTTGCTCCCACCCCTCCAACTTCATCTCCTTTCCTAGCTAACAATCTTCAGATCTCAAAATAAATGCCACTTCCTCCAAGAAGCCTTCCATGCTTCCCCTAACTAGAAGAGGATCCATCTTTTGTACCCTCAAATGCCACCCCAAACTTGGCCTTGGTAACACTCAGAGAGTATTTGCAATTTCTTGTTTAATGTCTTCCCTGCAAAGCCCTCAATTCTATGAGGACAGGGGCTGCAGCTGGCTCATTTACTACTATATGTTCAACTCCAAATACTGTGTCTGGAAGAGAGTAGGTGCTTAAAATTTATCTGTTGAACAATGCCCCTATAAATAAGATGGAGAAAGACTCAGACAACTGCCTTCCTCAACACGAGTAAGCAAGCTCTCACACTGAAAGCCCACACTTAGAATGAGGACCTAATTCTCCTTTGAGGCAGTCCATAACTCATAATGTGAAGAATTGTTTCTCATAAATTGCTTTCTCCAAAGTTTAGTTGGATTTTGAAAATGTGAACTAAAATCAGATCCCTGGCTCCTTGATTCTGCCTTAGACACGAGCTTACTGTGATGACGGCACTATTTTTGTGGGCTAGAAACTAGTGGAATTTCACAGACAGGTGACATGAAAGCCTGGCTCAAGATCTCCATATTATAGCCTGCTCCTGATACAAGAAGCCAACCTCAGAATGGGCAACGTGCTCCAGACAATCTCAGTGTTGAATTGTTTTGGCTTCTCATTCTTTAGAGTTAGAGTGAACAGTTTCAAACAGTGAGAACTACTTGGAGGAAACTTTCTACCCACTCCTCTGAGTCAACAAATAACAGGAGCTATCTGGGGACACCTCTTTTCCCTACACATTTCTATGGCAAAGATAAGAACCAGCCAAATACTCTTGGACTGCAACTTGGGAAACCAAATTTTTTTAATAAACCACTAGGAACAATTTTTGAATAAATTTTCTGAATTCCAACAGAAATGGAAACAACTCATCTAATATAAAGAACATGGATAACAAGATAATATACTCAACCATTTTTCTTTTTCTGACTTGTCTGTTTAATTTAATATATATGGACAATTTTTTAATGCTATGGAACACTACATGAATACATTATCAGAAACAACTTATTAAATTGTTCTATTTCTAAACAAATGAATGTTTGCTTGTTTATTTTTTAATTCGTCATGGACTCAACTACATGTTGTGACTTTTGGGAAAAAAAAGTATTTCTTTTCCTGCTTTTAAAAATCCTAGTTCTCATATTTTGGTAACATCTCCGTTGTGACATCTAGAAATTCTAATCCTTTGAGAAATTTTACATTGCTTTTTAACATTGAAAATGTTGACAGCTGGGGCAATTTTCTAGTCATTCACCCCAGTGAATCTAAACTGGTATCTTTTTCCATCTTGCATCAAGGGAAATTACCATACAGTACAAGGTTTTGTTCCTGATTACAGAACTCCCTTTAATTCTGTCACTGGGAAGACCAAATACAAGAAGACATTTGAAACAAGAACCAGTCCTGCTTATTATTGCTGGTTAACTCTCCCCAAGCCCATAAAACGACAGTATCTCTGAAGCTACTGTGGAGAAAAGAGCAATGCTTACATGGGAAATGCCGTGCAAGTGAATTTTGTAGGGGTTGGGTCTAAGCTTCCTGAATTCTAATCATGGGGGCTCAGGGTTGGTTAGAAGAGACCTTAAAAGTAATCCATCTAATGTATGCATACAATAGAATATTAACCAAAAACCAAACTCACTGCCATCAAGTTGGTTCCAACTCCTAGAAACCCTATAGAACAGAATAGAATGCCTCATAGGGTTTCCAAGGCTGTAAATCTTTACAGAAGCAGACTGCCACTTCTTTCTCCTGCAGAGCAGCTGGTGCGTTTGAACTGCCAACCTTTTGGTTAGCAACTGAGAGCTTAACCACTGTCACCAGGGCTCCTAATAGATAATTACTCAGTCGTAAAGGGAGATGATGTCCTGATACATGCTACAACATAGATGAACCTCGAAAACATTATGCTGAGTGAAGTAAATCAGTCACAAAGGGACAAATATTTACGATCTCACTTCCTGAAATATCTAGGATAGGCAAATGTATAGAGACCACAGTTTATTAGTCAGAGGGAAGGGAAAGGGGGAAGCATGATTTAGGAAGCACTGAGTTTCTGTTTCTGGTGACGGAAAATTTGGCAACAGATTTTGCTGTTGGTTGTACAATAGGATTGATGTAACTGGTGTAACTGAATTGTACATATGAAAAATGTTGAATTGGCAAATGTTGTGTTATTTTTACAACAGCCACAACAACTAAAAGTAATCTGATAGAATCACTTGGCTGAGGCTTGAATCCTCACATACAAAGCTCTTACTTTTGCAAAAGGAAAAACAGAGGCCCAGAAATGTGAAATGGCCTGCCCAAAGCCATACCCAGCTGGTCCAGGGTATACTGGATACAGCAGCGGGGTTACAAGAGCAGGTTCTGGACTCATATTGCCTGGCTTCCGCTAATTCTGACCCCACCTCAGGCTGGCAGTGTGAGCTTCCGCAGGACACCGCTCAGCCTCCACTGCCACAGCTCCAAATGGGAGAGACAATGGCACTGATTACATAGGGTAGTGGTGAGGATTAAACGTATGTAAATAAATATAAAGAACTAAGGTGAGTGCCTGTCATGTCATAAGAACACAATACATCTTGGCTGTGTTACTAATTAATGTTAAGCCCAGGTTTGTACTCCAACACCACACAAGAGATACTTTCACTATAACCTTTTTTTTTTCGCTTCTGGTGCTAGATCTTTAACCTCTAAGACAGTTTCTGCAGGGCACATGAGGCAAGATTTGGCTCCAAACGTTCCCTTTCCGTTTCTCTTCTTCTATGCTTTTCGTCTACACCTTTATCAACGGTTTGGAGTCTGGGGAGGGGCTAGCAGAAAAGGTGATTTGAAGCCTGATTCTTGGTGGTGTTTGTCTCTGAATCTGCCTTTTGGAGAAGTTTTCTAGAATGCAACCACCACCAGCTAGGGGGTCTGGTAAAGCGGCTCTGATATTTTGGTCCAAATGACGCTTTTGGTCCTGTGTTTCCACTGTTGCATCTGGCGTTATGTGGTCAGGATCTGAGTCAAAGATCACATTTAGACTTGACCATTCATCTTTGCTCAATACTTTGCAGCTTGAGGGGAAAAAAACCCCATAAAACTCAACTTACTTGGTTTCAAAATCAGTTTCCTCATGGAACTAGCAGACGTTAATAGGTTCAAAGATAATTTTTTGGATTGTGTTACCAGCATAATCCTGGGCCTTAAAATGAGATTCAACTCAAAGAGACCTGTATACTTTTCTTTCTTCCTTCATTTTTGCTGTGTAATCTGTGAAATCTTTTCTAGATTTGGCTGATTCTTCAGGATCAGAGTTAAAGAGCTCACTGGGCTAGGTCAATGGTTCTCAAACACTAATGTGAATCAGCATCATCTAGAGGACTTGTTGAAATCTAGAGGACTTGTTGAAAACAAATTGTAGGGACCCACCCCCACAGTTTCTGACTCAGGAGGTCTGGGGTGGGACCTGAGAATTTGCTTTTCTAACAAGTTCCCAAGTGATGCCAAGGCTTCTCGTCCACAATTTGAGCACTACTGATCTAGATCAATGTCTGTAACATGTTCATATGGAACATATTTCTTCTTCTTCCCCTCCTCCTCCTCCTTCTAGTAGTTTCGATTACTATTAGCTAACACTTAACTAAGGGCTTACCGCATACTGGATGCACTTTCTATACAATGGCCCCATGAGGTAAGTGCTTTCTTACCTATTAGGGTCAGATGGGTTAAACAACTTGCCCAGAACCCAAAGCTAGGAAGTGACAGACTCCAGAGCCTGGGTCCTTAGCTACTGCTGATGCTGGGCTTATTTCTTTTTTTGATTTTTTTAAATTGCACTTTAGATGAAGGTTTACAAAGCAAATTCGTTTCTCATTAAACAATTAATACACATATTGTTTTGCGACATTGGTTGCCAACCCCACGACATGTCAACACTCTCCCCTTCTCGACTTTGGGTTCCCCATTGCCAGCCTGCTGTCCCTCCTGTCTTCTCGTCCTTGCCTCTGGGCTGGTGTGCCCACTTAGTCTCGTTTTGTTTTATGGGCCTGTCTAATCTTTGGCTGAAGGGTGAACCTCAGGAGTGACATCAGTACTGAGTTAAAAGGGTGTCCCGGGGCCATACTCTCAGGGTTGCTGGGCTTATTTCTTATTAGACACTCAGATTCCAATTGTTTATATTCTAAGTATCTTAACTTCACCCCTTCCATTTTTATTTTGGGGTTTTATTCTTCATACTTTCCTGTGATCGTTGTCATACATATTTTTCTTCTTCTTTTTAGTATCGCCATTAACTTGTATGATGTTTATCTATATCAGTGTTTCCCAAACAGTGGTTCACAGACCACCGCTGGTCAAGATGCAGCCTTCACTGCTTTTCAGCAAAATGACCACAGTAAATTTGTACATATGATTACATTTACTCAATTCTGCTCACTCTGAGATTATGACCTGCCTCCTTCTGTGTGAGTGTGTGAGTGTGCATGAGTGAGTGTGTATGTGTAAATGTGAGTATATGTGTCAACCAGTGTGAATAAATGCATAAGTATGTATGTCAGCAAATGTGTGTGTGTGTGTCTGTGTGTTTGAGTGTGTGTGAGTGTGAGTGCGTGAGTGTGAATGTATGCGTGAGTGTGTGGGTGAGTGTATGTGTGAGTGTGTGTGAAAGTGTATGTGTAAGTGTGTAGGCAACTGTATGTATGTGTGAGTGTATGTGAGTACATGTATGAGGGCTGTGTGGGTGAGTGCGCGAGTGCATGTGTGGGTGAATGAACGTGAGAGAGTGTGAGCGTAGGAATCATCGTTTCCTTCATGAGAAGAACGTAACAACAATAGTTGTAAAAATAGCGTGGGGATGGTGTCTGACCTCCTCTAACTTCACAAGGGGGAAGGAGAATCAAGAGCAACAGCCCAAAGCTGATTCCTATGAGGCAGAGGTCAGGCAGGCCTCGTCTCTCCACCATCTTTACTAATTCTGACACCAACCGTTCCTCCCACGGCACTCTACTTTTCTGCTGGGTTCAATTATTCATTGCAATAGCCACACAGAACTCACAGACCACACTCATGACTATGGGGTTTATTAGGGAAGTAACACGCTCAGGGACACTCAGGATACAGTTCTTCCACCAGGGCAGCTTCTTCCCCACCGTGCTCACAGGCATGCCTCTCCCTGGCCCTCAGCCTCTGCCTGAAGGCACTCAGCTTTTTCTCTCTGTGGGCCAGGAAGCCCATCACGCCAACTCCTGCTGCCACGTCTCTGCTTCTGCTTCTCGCCATCTTTAGGGTTACAGCTCACTCTCTGTCTCCTGAGTCCAGGAGCTTCTCAGTGCAGGGATCCCAGGTCCAAAAGACGTGCTGGCTCCTGGCTGTTCTTCCTTGGTGGTGGTTGGATCTTCTCTTTCCTGCCTCTGGGGTGGCTCATTTCAAGCCCAGCAGAAT
Organism: Trichechus manatus latirostris; assembly: GCF_000243295.1. Lineage (NCBI taxonomy): Eukaryota > Metazoa > Chordata > Mammalia > Sirenia > Trichechidae > Trichechus > Trichechus manatus. The sequence goes on along the minus strand of NW_004443989.1, from coordinate 6,982,209 downwards.
GGCAAAACTGACCAATCCCTTTGGTGGGCCACAGTTACCCTATTACACAGTCCTGCCCGATCACTGGGGTGGGAGTTACAAGACCATGGCTAGAAAGGCCACACAAAAGTGATCCATCACACCACAAAGGTTGAAGTTTTTTTGTTTGTAAATTTAAATGTCCTTACTTGACAAAATAAAAAGTAGGGGGCGGGAGGTTTCCCCCAGTCCCCACAGTTTTTCAGGGGAATTTTACTATGAAATTCCAAACACTGGGAGCCACTGATCTATGTTATTGATACCCCGAAAGACCTTTAATATATAATAGTTCTTACTTAAGGCTTTTGCACTTGACTTTTTCTAAGACACAGACACACATGCACTTTTTCAAACTAACCCTCAGCATAAGTTGGTGGAAAAAGCATGCTGTTTGGGCTACAAAGGCTGAGGGGGGTAAACATCCCATGCCCTCATTGGAGATGAGGCATTGGTGGGCAGGACACTAGATTCTAGTCCTGTCCCTCTGGGTCTCTTCCTGTCCATGGAAGATTCCAGGCAGGACTCATGTTTCTGTAGCTTTTCTCCTTTTAACATTTCCTTATTTCAAAGGTTACTGTTAGCAAGCAAGATACCTCTAACTTCCTGATAGCATCTTTAGAAATGGAAACTTTTGCAAAAGAAAATTGTTCTCATTGGTGTGTTGTATATTTTTAATATTCCATTAGGCCTAGTCTACTTATCTCTACAATTCCAAATTGTACCATATCATTTATGGACTGCAAAAGGATTTTCACAGGCAAGTTAAGTCCAACTGTGGAATGGCGTGTTTATCAGTTTCCTCAAAATGTCATCTAAATTCATATTTCACATTCTCAGGTCTGTGCTGTGTTCTCGCTCCATCTCAGAGAGCAAAAAATTACACAATCCGACTATCACTTCTAATATGAATAAAAAATGTTATGTATGTCAAGCCAGTATTCCTGAAGAATTTAAATATCTCACTCTTTTTCTTTTATTTCTCACAAAATAGCCCCAGGAGAAACTCACGAGACACATCTCAGCTGTCCATTCACAGGGCAAAGGGGCTGAGTCAAAACATCAAATCCTATTTGTAAAACAAAGGATAACACTTAAAAAATCCATTAAAGCTGAGTTGATGACAGACACGAAGATGTGCCTGGCACAGCAAACCATCTCTCCTAACCCTATGTCCAGGGTCCTGTCACCTGGCTACCTACCCGTGGTGTGATCCTGGAGAAGTGACTTCCTCTCTGAGCTCAGACGCCTCATGTGCTCCATGAAGAATACAATAGTTTTTCAAACTCAGTGTTTTGTGAGTGTCAAATGAGAATCTATGGAAAGTACTTAGCATAATGCCTGACTCATACTCATCATTAAGTTGGCCCCTGACTCACGATGACCCCACGCACAACAGAACAACTGCCCGGTCCTGCGCCATCCCCATGATTGGTTGTGGATTTGACCACTGTGATCCATAGGGTTTTCTCCGGCTGAGTTTTGGAAGCACATCGCTAAACCTTTCTTTCTAGTCTATCTTAGTCTGGAAGCTTCACTGAAACCAGTTCAGCACCATAGCAACATGCAAGCCTCCACTTACCGATGGGTGATGGCTGCACATGAGGTGCATTGGCTGGGAATTGAACCTGGGTCTCCCAAATAAAGGAGCCCTGGGGGTGCAGTGGTTAAGAGCTCGGCTGCTAATCAAAAGGTCAGTGGTTCAAATCCACCAGCTGCTCCTTGGAAACCATATGGGGCAGTTCCACCCTGCCCTATAGGGTCGCTATAAGCCCGAATCGACTCAGTGGCGATGGGTTTGGTTTTGGGTTTTTTCTCCGACATAGAAGGTGAGAATTTTACTACTGAACCATCAATGCCCACTTGGCTCATACTTAGTCTTCAATAAAAGTGTCTATGATTACTATTATATTATTATTGGCCACAAAACAACAATTCTTTGATAACTGAAGTTTGTTTTATTCCCTGTGATTTCCCACTCTCTGCCTTTGTATATTTTCCCTCTTCCTGGAAGAGTCTTCTTCACTCACTTCCCAGAAACCTCCTTCCCACCCTCTACATCAGGGGTTGCAAACTACTGCCTGTAGGCCAGATCCAGCCCACCACCAGCTTTTATAAATAAAGTTTTATTGCAACCTAGCCCTGCCCATTGCTTACATATTGTCTATGGCTGCTTTTGTGCTACAGCAGCAGAGCTGAGTAGTTGTTACAGAGACTGTATGGCCCACAAAGCCTAAAATTCATGCTATCTGGCCCTTTGCAGAATAAGTTTACAGATCACGGCTCTAACTACTCAGCTCACATCATCCCCTTTCTGGTGCTGCCCCCAAACTTCTGAGACAAAGTTCTTTCTCTGGCCATGGTGTGTTCTGTGGCACTTTGCTACAAAGAGTCATTTCCACGTCTGCCTCCCTGCTATACTGTGCGAACAGCAGGAAGGTGGGCATCAGCACTCACATCTTTGAAATTCCAGCACAGGTGAGGATAGAACCTCAGAGTAGGAAGTCCTGAGGGGTGGAGGAGAAGGGGGTTAAGCGGAGGGACCCTGGGATCTCGGCTTTCAGTAGGGTGTGACAAGGGAGGACAGAGGGCTTTTGTGATGTGTATGTGCTACATAGATCCCGTAGCTTCCTGTACACAGATAAGCATATGCCCACCTATGCACACAGAGCTCTGATCTCATAAGTCATGCTGTCATGAGCTCCTGACTGTATGGACCCATGAGGAGCATGACAAGTACAAACTCATATCCATCAGTCAGGCCTTCACATCTCAGCCCTACATGACACCTTGTGCCTGTTGTATGACATCTAAAGTATGAGGGGACAGGCAGGAAGACTAAATCCAGCTAATTCTCTTTGTTTTACTTCACCCAGAAGCAGATCCTGACACAAGATTTGGGTGCAAATAGTTTATCAGGGGTGATCCCAACAAGCACAAGTGAAGGAGTAGGAAACGTGAGACAGAAAATGGAGAAAAGCCTATACGCAGAGCCATAATGAGCCGGGTATTGCTGTGGGCAACTGGGGTTCAATCCCACCGGGTCATCTGGGTGACTGGGTAGAGCATGTCACAAAATTGTCCTACTCAAGGGATGAGGAAGGGGTATCCATCTACCAGCTCTTGCTTCTCAATGGTTGAGGACTGCACCTGGGGAATTAACTCCCTCAGCAGGCCAAGCACACTCCCACGGTCAGAGAAAGCCCTGGGGGAGGCAGCTGCAGGGATTAGGAAGCAGACAGCTCTTATGGGAGTGGTGAGGACTGGGGGTCTCCGTGGACCACCAACAGCCACAGCTACGTTGTCCAAAGCAAAGATCAGGGGGCTGATGTTATCCATCACATGGCTTAAGCAGGTCGGGGGGAGGGGGAGGTATAACTCACCTCCAATTTTCCATTCCATCTCCTCACTGCTGCCCTTCAGAGCCCCAGTATGTAAGCTACTGACCAGGGAAACTAGAAGGAAATTACTGACATGATTTGGTGGACTCTACGGTTACTAAGCAAAAAATTCTTTTTCCAATTAAGTGATAAACCTCTTGGTGGGCAATTTTTATTTAAAAACAAGGGAGTTTAAACATGTGCAATTAGACAAGATCAGGCAATTCAGGGAACTGTGCCCACAGGCAGAGTGGCATTAGATATTAACTGTCTAGCTTGTTAAGCATTCCAATTGTCTTTGGAAATGTTTTCTTGGTTCTCTAATTCCTTTCCAAAGAAGCAACCAATTATCGTTATTCTACTGCTAAGAGTGGGATTAAAACTATGCACTAGTTAATGCTGCTTCTAAACCCCTTTAAAGGACTTTGTCTTTCTAGCCAACTATGCTTTGGAAATACCACTGGCTTCAAATACATTTGACTTAGTTTTCCCCATGTTCTAAAACATGCTCTTCATTCATTCAACCATCTTCCAAGCCCCTAGTAGGAACAATACCTCTTGGAAGGATGAACACATTGCAAATCTTCTCAAGAAGCCCAGAGTTGACAAAGAAGAGCGACTGTAATCAAAACACTGTTCTTCCTTAGGATAACCACAGTAATTGGATAATAAATAATTTGTGTGCAAAAGTGGAAGAAGGAGTGATTAATTCTGCCCAGGCAGGCTAGGAAGTTTCCACAGGGGAGGAGATGTTTGAACCAGGTCTGAAAGAGTAACAGAGAGCTGAGCAGGAATTTTAGCAGAAAGAACAGCATATGGGTATTAGTTATCTATTGCTATACAACAAATTACCCCAAACTTAGTGCTTTAAAGCAACAATAAACATTTATTATCTCATGTAGTTTCTGTGGATTAGGGACTTAGAAGCTGTTTAGCTGGGTAGTTCTGGTTTGGGGTATTTTTAGTCACCTCATACATGTACAAAAGCTGAACAATGAATAAGAAAGACTGAAGAAGAATTGGTGCATTTGAATTACGGTGTTGTAGGAGGACAGTGAATATACCATGGACTACCAGAAGAATGAACGAATTTGTCTTGGAGGAAGTACAGCCAGAATGCTCCTTAAAAGCAAGGATGGCAAGACTTCATCTCACTTAATTAGGACATGTTTTCAGGAAAAACCAATCCCTGAAGAAGGACATCATGCTTGGTAAAGTAGAGGGTCTTAAAAATGAGGAAGACCCACCAGCGGATGGATTGACACAGTGTCGCAGCTCCTCACAGGGGGCGCCATCTGTCGCAGCCCCTCACATGGGGCACCATCTGTCACAGCGTTTCACACGGGGCACCATCTGTCACAGCAGCGGCGATTGTCGGGGCGGCGGAGACAGTAACCAATGCCACAACTCTTACAGAGAAGTGGGGCCAGGAGGGTCACTCTGAGGAGTCGAACCTCGGCTTCAGTCCCAGGAGTTTATTTTATAGTCAATACAGCAAACAGTGAAGCAAATAACAGAACAATGGGCTTTGGGTGAATAACAATAAGTTTCGGGCAAGGGAGAAGGAATTCAGGTAAACAAGCCAATCAGTAGCGAGTTCGGAAAAACAAGTCGTGACAAGTCTCAACATGTTGGGGACAAGTCTCAACATGTTGTGCAGCATCGAGGCCTTTATACATCCATATTTTAATGGCATATATCCCCACAACACAGTGGCTACAACAATGGGCTTAAATATAGCAACAATTGTGAGGATGGTGCAGAACCAGGCAGCGTTTTGTTTTGTCGTACATAGGGTCGCTATGAGACAGAACCAACTTGATGGCACCTAACAACAACAACAACAACATGGTTAGCAGTCAAGATGTTGGTGGGGCTGTAATCATCCAAAAGCTTAACTGGGGCTAGAGGATCTACTTCAAGATGGTTTGCTCACACTGCTGGTGAGTAGGTGCTGGCTGTTAGCAGGAGGCCCCAGCTCCTCACTGCCATGTGGATTTCTTTATAGGGTTACTTGAGAGTCCTTACAACATGGCGGTTGGCGTACCCCATAGCAAGAATGATCTAGACTTGAAAGCACACAACATCATGACTACAATATCCTATTGGTTACATAGGTCATCCCTATTCAACATGGGAGAGGACAACATAAGAACATGGACACAAGGAGGTATGGATCACTGGGGTTGTCTTAGAGGTTGGCTACCATAATATGCAAAGTAAAAAGTGTGTATTCTTTGAGGTAAAGAGAAAAAGTTGGTATCATTGGAATGTACAGTTAGGGAAACAGTGGCAGGAGATAAAATCAGAAAGCTTGGGTCAGATTGTAGTTTAGACCAAGATGTTTAGACAGCAAGCCACTGCAACTGCTGATCTCTCCTCCATCTCATCTGTTGGGATCTGGACTCAGGAGCCAGGGGCATCCATAGCAGCACTGGATTCCCCAGCAATGAGTCCCTCCCCATGAACTGGCCTACCAGAGAGCTCAAGTGGTTCCTCATTTTTTAGGGGAAACAGACTAGCTCTTCTACATCCTCTAATCTATCTAGCCTCAATCCAGACCCAGACTAAGAGGTTATGGCCCCAGAAGACAGCGACTTTTTCTCTCCCTATTGACTTTATATTCCTCCATAGCTTGATGGCTTGTCTTGTTCTGGAACTATTTCAAGTCCTGTTTGTCATGAGCAGACCAGCAAAACTGTTCTAATGACCTCTTTGGACTCACCTGGGCGAATTCTATTCCCACCCAAGTTCCTGACTGGTGAAATTGGGAACATCAATGCCCCTCTGATACTAAGATTCCTGTGTGTGGGTAAGGTGGGAATAACAGTACTCTGTCATGGGCTGCTGAAGGAATGAATAAGACAACGTATTTGCAATCTCCAGCACGCAGAGGCAATCTTTAAATAACCATATCATGCCTGAGGCGCATTAGCTTCTCTTCTATTTCCTTGACCTCCTTAAGCTGGAATGAAAGTTTACACAAAACTTATCAACCTGACAAGAGTTTCTATCTTTTGGTAGAATCTTACCAAAAGGTATTCCCTTTGGTGCTAACGTATTTGTTAAAAAATAAAAAAAGAAGCCCAAACCAAATCTGCTGCCATCGAGTCGATTCTGACTCATGGTGACTCCATGTGTTACAGAGTAGAACTGCCCCATAGGGTTTTCTTGGCTGTAATCTGTATGGAAGCAGATCACCAGGCCTTTCTTCCGTGGTGTCACTGTGTGGTTTTGAACTGCCAGCCTTTAGGTTAGAAGCTGAGAGCAAACCCAAGGACCTAAATATGTTGGTCTGGTTACTATGAGTTGGTCATCAGGTTGCCTGTGAGGGTCCTGGTTGAGGTATCTGCATGGCTTTCCACTGGCCTTTCAAAGTCAAGAGGGAAGGTCTCCTCAGTACAGTGTTGTCCGGCGGCCCCCAGAGTAGAGATGGGTCAAATAATCCTTCACTGTCAGCGAGGACATTGTGATGATTGGAAATGCCTTCTTCGGAAAGGAATTCTTGTTTCCTCCAGGTGCAGCAATGAGAGGAGTTCTGAGATCCGGAGGCCAGGAAAGGAAAAGGCCTAGTGCAGCCTCAAGGGCATCTCTATCTAGTGGGGCAGGGGAAGGGAGGAGAACGTCTCCAACATACGTGGGACCTCCCAGAGGTGAGAGGGAGCGTTCAGCAAGGGAGGGGCAGCCGCAGCTCAGTTCCTATAGGTTGGGGGTCTTAAGCTTTACTGGTTTGGTGAAGTCTGTGGTTCCCGTCTTGGAATAATATTTTTAATCATAAAATAAATAATAGGATTGCTAAGAAAGACAACGATATTGAAGTATAGTCAGTATATGTGCTTCTTTTTTAACTCATTAACCTGTGTTAAATCTAATAATACATTCATTTCAAAGGAATGAGAGGGGGGCAATTTTTAAAATATCTGCATCCGCTGTGATGTGATACGAAAAGAGCTGTGACTTCTATTGTTAACAGAGTCACAGGAACTGCTAACACCATCCTGGCTTGCCTTACTTCTAACAAAGAAAATGCAAAACTGCAATTAGTGGTTAATGAAAATAAACAGGAAATACTTTTCCTGTCCAGGTTCATGGACCCACTGGGTTCCTCCCAGAGATCTCTACGGGAAGTCACCAGAATTTTTCAGGAGACGCTAAAGCAGGAAATTCTGATGCTTCATTTGAAACAGCTTTTTGTCTTTTAAAAAAATTGTACTCACATGTCACCATGAGGCTTATTTGGTGGGACACTAATTGCTTGCTTGTATGAACATATTTCCCATTTGGGTTTTTTAAAAACACCACTAGAAACAAATGTTACTTTATAAAACTTCTTTTAAGTCACTACTCTTGTCATCCAGCCCAGACCAGGTAATCACATTATCCGCAGACAGCTGGTGTCAGGCGAGCCACTCGGCTGGCTTCTGGTGGGGAGGATGATGACCTCGTCTCCCCCCGCCCCCGCATCCCACCATCACCCCTGTAAGTCGCTCAGCTCAGTGCTGGCATAGCTCCAGGAGGCAGGGCCCCACCCTGCCAGGAAGACAGGGCTGAGAACGCTAATCCAGGTAATAAACACCTGGGTCCTTCTCCACCCCCACAGGAAGAGAAGGTGACAACAAAGCCTCAGCAGCCCCCCCAGGCCCGCCTAGCAGTAGGGTGATTGGCACCTTGGCTGCTTTCCAATGATCCTTTTCTCTTTCGTCATCTGTAACAGAAACTTTGCTCTGTGCTAGGCTCAAGAAACCCTCCCAAAAGACTTCACTCACATTCACAGCAAGCCCTTATAAGGGATGCACTAGCGTTCGGTTGGAACCTCAAGTTTTCCAGCCTCCGGTTGACCTGTGGAGGACTTGAGCTCCAGTACCCTCGGGGCTCTGCCCGAGTGCCCCTATCCCCAGCCTAGAGGGCAACTGAGGACTGAAACCCTGCCTGAGTCAGCTCACGATCACGGCCTGGCTTGGGTTGCAACCCCACAAAGGAACAGACACCTTTTCCTATCGTGTACAACGGTTCCTCATGGGCTGGGAGCAGCCTTGCTCCCCCTCCTGCCCCCCCTCCACCCCGGGGGGAAGGGGATGGTGGTGTTTGATTGGGGAGTGTGGCATCTCTTGTGGCTTTTGGAGCCAGGCTGGCTGTGGGAGACACATTCTTTGCCCTCCTGCCATGTGAGCATTCCTGGGACAGCTCTAGGTTCCTCAGTCCCCCCTTGTAAAATGGGCATGGGAATTTCAGTCTTGTGGGGCCCCTATGAGTATTAGGGACTTCATATAAAGCTTGTCTGAAAAAATGGATGCTATTAGTTTTAGCACTGCAGCTGTCCAATGCTGAGGACCACATGCACACCCTCCTACATGTCAGATACTCTAACACCAAGGTGAGGCAAGAATAGAGGAATTTCTCAACTCTTTTCTACTCCAGAATGCCAGAGCTCGAGAAGGGCCAGAAAGTCAGAATTTAGGACCCAGAAAGTCTTCCGTGGAGAAAAATAAGGCCATAGAACAATTCAGAAGACATAGGAGGGAAAATATCTGGAGGAATTTAATTCTGGTTCCTACTCAGTAAATAGAGATGCCTTTCATTGGATTCCAATGGACATTTCTACAGCTGTTCTTTCTAAAGTTCAAGAAAAAGAAATCATTTCTCATGGCTGTCTTAACGAGGCAGAAACACGCACCACAATATGTCTATTAAGCTGCCTGGTGGAATTCGTGGAAGGACAGGTAAGCAGCGGTCAGCGGGTGCTCACGCCAATCACATTCTGCCAAGCAAAACCACAGCCGTGGCCGTGTTGCTTAAATGAGAATGCTTATCATTTTACACAGGAGTGTTTGGACAAGATTTACCTTAATACACCTTTAAAAACATTCTTCCTTGACATTTGAAATGCTGTGCCTGGGATCATGGTTGATACTGGCAGGGGCCATGGCGCCTGGTATGACTTGCACTGTTTTGCCGAGGAATAAACGGCTCATGTAGAAACCAGTCTCTGTCCTCAAAGGTGGCAGTGCTGCTATTCCTCAGTTAGGAGGACCCTAAGGTGCCAGTTCATCGCAGGGGATGACTGTGTCCTGAATTGTATCCCCTCCCCGGAGGACCAATGGTACAAATGCCTTTAAAAAGATGCACATAATTGTATCTTTATTACAGAAATAATGCGTGGTCATTGCACCCTAACTAGAAGATACAAATAACAGCAACAGCTAGCCCTTACCTAGCCCTCCTCTAAGCTTGTGCTCATATTAATTCGTTTCTTTCTCATAACAGCCCTGGGAGAGAAGCACCACTTTTACAGGTGAAGAAACTGAGGCACAGTTCTAACCATAATGATTTGTTCTCTATGTTATGCTACTTCCATACAATGGAATCCTCTGGGAGCATTAACAATGACACGATAGAATGACAAGAAAATCATTATAATGGCTAACAGGTGTTCAAGCTAATAACGATTCCAGTGTCAAAGAGCTGGGAAGAGGTGGAGCTAAAATTCCAAGTCAAGCAACTTGGATGTGAAGACTGTTGTCTTAGGCACTGCATGTACAAAAACTAGATCACTGACAATCCTGAGATGACCACACTTAGCACACTCACACCAATCCTTCCACACCTTGGACCGTGATGCCATATACATATGTGTGTGCATGCATGCGTGTGTGTGTATGTACATGTACAAAAGAGAATCAGATATTATGTGGTGTTTTGAAATCTATAATGCACTGCATCTTTTTATATCATTCATTACTTTTACCACATCATTTTTAATGATTTAATGGAATTCCATACTTCATTGACCGCAACCTTGATGGTTGACTCATTAAATAAATATCCAACAAACACCCTGATGCTGGATCTTTGCACATATGTCTGATTATGTGGAAATGATGGGTCAAAGAATATTAGGGGTATTTCTTAAAGCCAGTTGACCATTATTGCCAAAATGCCAAATGACATTTCCACCCTAGGGCAGGAGGGAGCCTGGTTCTCTATACCTCCTTGCACTGAGGTACAGGAGCCATTTGGTATCATTAACCTGGAAGAAGCTACCTGGTCCATACAATGGTGGGCATCGAAGCTGTAGTCAGGCGATCACAGTACAAGTTGCATCAAAACTTTACTGTGTTTTGCTTTACTGCATTTACAAGAAGGTTCAAAATCTTTCTTTGCATGGTTACCACCCAAAAATATCAATAATATTGGTTCATATAGTGAGAAAAAAAAAATACACGGGCTTTGGAGAGAGACAGGCTGATAAAGATTCAAATCTCAGTAACATTGAGAATCTCCAGTTGTATCACTTGAGTTACTTTACCCATCGTATTAAATTATTATTAAGATTAAATCGAACATAAAGTACTCAGTATAGTGGCTGACCTATGGTGACCTATATTAGGTACTCAAAAATGTCTTTTCAGTTTCTTTATTATCATGACCCTGACATCACGTTCAGGGATGACAGAAAAGAGTACTGACAGGTTCTGGGAAAGCTTCAGGAAAGAAGAGACACATGGTCTAGGAGGCCTCTTCTTGTTTCCAGGTGACTCTAAAATTATCCCTGTGTCCCTATTTCCGCCGGTTCTCTATATCTCTATCCCATGCAATTGTGAGCAATTCCATTTGGGTCCAAGACTCAGCTCAAGGAAGGGCCCCGCATCTGGCAGGTGCTCCTCCCCACTGTCTGGGTGCCCCTAGTACCCTATCTTTCTGCTTTAAGGACTCCGTTACATCCAAAACAGCCTTTCCAAGTCGGCTTCACTCCGTATTTAGTCTACATCTAGACAGCACTTTCTATGTTACTACATTTAGGTGGAACTAGTTGTTTCAATTATTGTAACCAAATTTTCAGTTAAGAATTAATCACCAAGTGTCCAAGGTTATCTGTTTGTTAATCGTAGAGGAAATGGACCATGTTGCCAAAACAATGAAACCGTGACCTAGTTCCTGTCTCTGTAATCAGACTTCAAGGTGATGATTAATAAGTGGGATTGATATTTTGAGCAGGGAGCTTAGACAGAGACATATGAAGACGTGCAGCAATCCGCATATGAAACGCCTGCTATTCAGGGGCTGCAGGCCAAATCCAGCCCACTGTATTTTGGCAGCCCATGAGCTAAGAGTTTTTGGTACATTTCTGAAAAGTTACATTTTAAATGGTCATATAACTACCTACATAATATCCTTGATTTTGCCCCTTGGCTCATAAAGCCTAAAATACTTACTACCTGGCCCTTTAAGAAAAAGTTTGCCAATCCTTATCTAATAGGCGATCCTATAACTTGAACTTCCTTTCATTGTGGGGCCCTGGTGGCACAGTAATTAAGCATTCGGCTGCTAACAAAAAGGTTGGCAGTTCGAATTCGCCGGTCGCTCCTTGGAAACGCTATTGGGCAGTTCTACTCTGTCCTATGGGGTCGCTATGAGTCAGAATAGACTCAACGGCAATGAGTTTGTCATTTTTGTTTGTTTTTCATTGTAGAATGTGACATCAGAGTGCCATATGGATAATAAAGCCGATTAGGCCTTTTAGAATCCCAAAGTATTTTATTGAGTAATACGATCAATCAACTTTTGCCCTATGGAAAGGCATAGCAAATGAGATAGTCTTTGTTATGTATTCAACTGTATCCCCCAAAATATGTGTTGGAATTCTAACCCCTGTACCATATCAGTGTGTCTTACAGCTACTCAATTTTGAGATATAAAAAGAGCAGATTATGCACTGAGACATAAGCACAAATAAGGGAAAGATAGATGCCACGTGGAGACGGCCGAAGAGCACCAAGAAGAACGCTAGAGAAGCTGAGACAAGGATGTCCCCCAGTGTGGACAGAAAGAGCCTTTCCCTAGAGCTGGCACCCTGAATTTGGACTTCTAGCCTCCTAAATTTCTGTTTATTATAGCCAGTCACTTGCGGTATTTCTGTTATAGTAGCGCTAAGTAACTAATACACCCTCTTAAAACAAAAACTAAAAGTGGATCCTGGGCATTTTGAAATGCCAGAATTATCTTGCAGAATGTGTTGAAATGGCCCACTGCTAGTTTGCTCTCATCCAAGTATTCCAGCTTCTGGTCACCTTCCTAAAAATGCTCTGCAGGGGCAGCAGCCCACAGCTGTTGCAACACCCCAAGTCTTGGCGGGAAGTCCAGCACATGAAAGGTATATGTGAAATAGCTACTTTGCAAATTCTCAACCAACTTTCCTTTCCTTAAATGATGGTCATTCTCAACACAGCAGAAGCAAAGTGTTCCCCTATTTTCTCCAGCAGTTTGAGGCTATAGCTGAACTAGAAATTCTCTCTGAATTGGAGGGCACCTCTACCACCACGGCCATTAACAGGGAAGGAATTTAGAACAATGTTACTTAAGTTCAGTAACCAGAAAATCTGTCGATGAAGGAAAACCTGCCTTAACATTTTAAAGTGGCTAATCATAGTTTTTGGCTAATAAAGGAAACAAATAGCTCCATAGGAGAACTTTCTTTTCCCCCAAAGAAGAAAAAGTTCTTCAATTTTTTAAGGAACTCCACATAAAACAAGATGGAGAAGTTTAAAATGACAGAAAAACAGAAGCAATCTGAATTCATTGTCATCCTGCATTTTTAAGCTGTTATTTTTACCCTACAAAAGCAAAAAAAGGAGAGGGGGAAAAAAAAAAAGCTTAGGGAATTAAAGATCCTTTGAATCCGAAAGGATGAATCTCTCTTAATGACAAAGTTAAGTGTCTCTTGATTCAACATGTGCTAAGTAACTACTGATTGTCTAATACTTTAGGATGCACAAGAACAGAAAAGTACAATAGGCTGTTGTTTATTAATGGAGTAAACAACCTGCTAAATTTAGGTTCAAGGGCTAATTCCTTGTCTCAGTTAGCTAGTGCTGCTATAACAGAAATACCACAAATAGGTGGCTTTAACAAACAGAAATTTATTTTCTTACGCTTTAGGAGGCTGAATTCAGGGTGCTGGCTCTAGGGGAAGGCTTTCACTCTCTGTGGCCTCTGGAGGAAAGTCCTTGTCTCTTTGAGCTTCTGCTCCTGGGTGATCTTCTTGTGGCTTGGCATCTCTCTTCCCCATCTCTGCTTGCTTAATCTACTCTTTTTATCTCCAGTAAGAGATTAACTCAAGGTACACCCTACACTAATCCTGCCTCATTAACATAAAACTCACTCCCAAATGGGATTATAACCACAGGCATAGAGGTTAGGATTTACAACACATATTTTCTGGGGACACAATTCAATACATAACACTCCTCATCTCTCCTCTTGATAGTGCCAGACATCTCTGTGAATCAACTTGCCAGTATTAAGCACTCTGAAGCCCACCTCCAGAATGCCTCTGATCATCTGATCATCTTTCCGTTAGCTACCCAACTTTCTTTCCAAGTCACAGCTCTGCTAATGCTGTTTAACCGAGTTAGGTTTATTGCTTAAATAATTGTCAGTCGTTTCCCATTTACAGTAGGATATGCCTATAATCCTTAGAATCGCATTCAAAGCCCTTTGCAATCTTGTCCCAACTTCCTGGTCTTTTCTAGGATCTGTCTATACTACAGCTTCAACTCTCCCACGTGTCTTGAAGTAACGTAGGAATGTGCCATGACTTTGCCCATGCTGTTCCTTTCCCCAGGATACCCTTTCCTCTACTTCCCTGCAGGTTTCTCCTTATCCATTAAGGCTCAGTTCAAACAATTCATCCCTGCTTTGGTTGTTGCTGGCATGTCTGTTTTACTTCCATACCAGCTAGCTCCATCTCTGCATCCCTAATGGCCATGCATTCTGCAGATATTTGTAGGTGCTCAATAATTCAACATCCATCCCTGAATTCTGGGAGATGGATTATCCCGGCATTTCTTTTAACCTTTAAGAACCTGCTGGATTCTCTGCTGCATGGGCAGAGCATAAATGTACTTCCTGCAGAAGAAAGAAATCCCACCTTCCCTCTGCTTCTCCCTGTCTATTTTCAATCATGAAAATACCTAATATTAACTAATATTTATTGAGTGCATATGATACTTTAAGCATCATGCTAAGTACTTATACCAAAATACCAGTTGCAACTCCGTGTGTGTCAGAGTAGAACTGCACTCCATCGTTTTGGAAGTAGATCACCAGACCTTTCTTCCGAGGGGCCTGTGGATGGACTTGAACCTCCAACCTTTCAGTTAGCAGCTAAGCTAAGTGCACTGTTTGCACCACCCAGGGATTTAATCTTTCCAGTAAGCCTATGGGATAAGAAACCTGTTGCCATCGAGTCAATTCTGACTCATAGTGACCCTATAAAACAGAGTAGAACTGCCCCATAGTCTCCAAGGCTGTAAATCTTTTTCGGAGCAGACTGCCACATCTTTCTCCCATGGAGCGGCTGGTGGGTTCAAACTGCCAACCTTTTGGTTAGCAGCCAAGTGCTAAGCTGGTGAAGCACTGCCTCACCAGGGCTCCTTAAGCCTATGGGATAAAACCAAAACATCAAACCCATTGCCATTGAGTTGATTCCATTTCATAGACACCTATGGGATAGGGACCGTAATTATCCTTACTGTGGCAGATGAAGAAACTGAGGCTTAGAGAGGTTAAGTGACTTACCCGAGGTCTCACAGCCGGTAAGAGGTGGAGGTAGGCTCTGAAACCATAGTCTGAAGCCAGCACCTATGCCCTGGGACCATCCTTCTCAGACCAGGTTTCGGCTAAGCTGAGGTCAGACTACGCTACCAGGCAAGCTTTGGCTTTGCTAGGTTGATGAGCCAATCTTAGAGGTGTTGTGTGCAGCGAGTTGATTCTGGCAGCTGTTAACCGAAAGGTTGGCGGTTTGAACCCGCCCAGCGGCTCTGCAGGAGGAAGACCTGGTGAGCTGCTCCCATAAACATTACAGGCTAGGAAACCCTATGGAGCAGTTGTATTCTGTCCTATAGGGTCACTCTGAGATCTTAGAGGTATGGGTCACCAATGGAGTCGGGAGACTCATCAAGGCTTCTTGGTAGAGTTTATCTAGAGTGGAGAAGTGAAGGAGGAGGCTGCAAGGTAAGCCCTGCCCTCCCCTGTCTCTAACCCTAATGTCATTAGTAGGGGGCCCAGCATGCAAGGAACTGAATCTCAGACCCCAGGGCTTAGAACCTTGCCTTTGGAGTGTGCCATCCTATTTCATCTGCTGACACATCAAAGCAAGGGCAATTTGCATAGGATGGTCTACCATCTGTGTTTCATTTGCGAGGCTAATCCGTTATTTAAAAAATAATAAGACAATTTATTTACATCTACTTTTTTTTCCTATTTTCTCAGTGAGTGATACAGAAAAATGAAGAAAATGATCCCAACAAAAATATTTATGAGTAAGTAGCTCTCAGAAATGAAGAGGGTGCTACTATCTAAATAATTCTGGTTCCACCCACCAAAACAAAGAGGATGTTCCTGACAGCATGATTGAATTGTGTGTAATTACTTACTGCAAATGTTTTAAACATGATGATAATGTGAAAAGTATTAGCATCAGATCAGCGCAACCTAAAAACATTCATTTTTCTGCGAGTACGGCTATTACCTCTATCTTTCACTCAAGGCATGGTGGGAAATGCTATCCCTTTGTTATTCTTCTATTTTAATAAAAAAAATTATTGTGGCAAACATATATGTAACAAAAAATTTACCAATTCAACAATTTTTTTCACGTACAATTCAGTGACATTGATTACGTTCATCATGTTGTGCTATCATCACCCCTATCATTTTCCAAATTATCCCGGCACCCTTAACAGAAACTCAGTGCCCCCTAACAAGAGACAGCCCCTTTCCCTCTTCTCTCACCTCTGGTAACCACTAATGAACTTTGGTCTCTATACATTTGCCTATTTCATGAAAGTGGGATCATGTAATATTTGTCCTTTTGTGACTGATTGATTTCACTGCTATCATTTGTTTTTATTTTTTTCAGGTAGCTTGACTTGATATCACAGATTTCTTCCATTCGTTTATGGAGATGTGACTTATGTGACTATATTTTAATGGGATCATTGTGACCAGACACCTAGTTCTCTTTTGCCTTGCAGCTACATATCCAAATTCATTGGCTATTTTGCATAGATGCTCCCCTGACACTCTTTAGTTTTCATCTCTGACACATTCAAGGACTCCTGACTCACTCATCGCAAATAAACTCACATCTATCTAAAGATAAGACAGTTGCCATCAAGAGAAAAAAGGAAATTTTTTCAGTTTTTCATTTTGGCCTAAAACTTTAGGCACTGTGAAGTCTTAGAAGATCCTTTATCAGCTGAAAATATAAAATAAATTACATTCACAGTTCTAATATCTTTTATTGTACGTACATTTGTATGGGCAGGCCATCACTTTCATCTGATTATCTGGAAGATTACACATAACATAGTTAAGGCAAATTCAAACAAAGATAGAACAGAGCTCAGCTCTAACTCCTTAAAATGACTAATGATACTTTCAGGATGCAAATTTTAAGATTGCTTTTTAAGGGCCTCTTTTAGAAACGTTTCCATTTGCAAAAAAACCCTGACCATTAAATACCCTGAGTAGCTGCAAATTGTGGCTGTGTTCAGAAAAGATGGCAGATTTCTGCTGATGAATTTCAGTCTAGCCACCAAGATGATCAGCTAAATAAACCATTTATCAAACATTAGGGACCTTTATCTGATTTTATTCTGTAATGCAGCCAGACTTCATTTAAAAACATAGACAGAGCTGTCACAACGGAGGGGCTGAGCAGGGTTACAGAAAGAATAAAAGAGTGCCCCAGATAAACCCGATTTCATTTAGGAGGATATATGCCCCTTATCTCCCCAAGTGTGGAAAGGATAGAGACGATTTATCATTTAAGCAAGTGGCACAAATCCTTATGCCTATCCTGTCCACTGAGGTATTAGCACCTAGCTCAGTTCCTGGCACAAGGTAGACATGTGAGTAAATAAGATGATCAGATGATTATGCAGACACAAGAATGAGCTCTCATCTAAAATGAGATTCTTTACTGTTTATACACCCATGTTTGAATGTGTATTCTGCAGGAACATAAATGCTTGCTTCATTCATTCATTCATCGAATCTTCACTGAGAGCTTATTATTTATCAGGCAGGGTGGTGCAAACTGTTAAGTGCTCAGCTACTAACCAAAAGGTTGGCAGTTCAAATCCCCCAAAGAGGTGCCTTGGAAGCAAGTCCTGGCTATCTGCTTCTGAAAGGTCACAGCCATTGAAAACCCTATGGTGCACAGTTCTACTCTGACACACATGAGGTCGCCATGGGTTGGAATCGACTCTTTGGCAACTGGTGGTTTTTATGTTTGGCTGTGGGATACAGAGGTGAGACAAAGATCCCAGGTCCCTGCTTCATGAAGAATATGTTCTTCATGAAGTTTCAGTGAAAGGCAGTGGCAGAGCTGGTGATGGAGAATGCACCACGTCTCCAGGTGAAATCCGATGTCTATCATCACCGAGCTTACAGAAAGGGCAGAGCAAGAAATGGGGGCTGCAGCTACTCTCACATCTGGGCCATGGAGGCGGGGGAATTACCGTGAAGCCTGGCCAATGTCAGCACAAGTGAGGTGTGACTTGCAGGACGAGGTGAACACGATGGGTGCAACTGGGGGGACGCTTCTTACATCCCTGTTTCATGTGAGCAGAGACAATACGCAAAGCTATCACCTGTGGTTAATAGGAACTGAAGCCTGGATTACTAGCAGCCACAGGAAGTGCGACAAATGGTAACAACTGTGGTTGTATGACGCTTTGCTATTTGCAGAAGGAATGGTGCTTTGCACATCTCAAAAAGGTGATAAGGACAGCCAGTGCGGGTGCTATTATCACTGTCATTTCTGATTAGGAAACAGGCTCAGGGAGGGAATGCCTTGCCCTAGGTCACACTGCTGACTGGGTGGGGGGATGGCACCCCAGGCAGCACACTAGAGAGCAAATAACACATGAAGGCATTCAATAAATGTTCTTAAAAACTATAGAAGCTCAAGGTTGGAAAAGACCTTGTCATGGGTTGGATAGTGTCCCCCCAAAACACATGTCCACCTGGAACCTGTGAATATGACTTATTTGGAAACAGGGTCTCTGTAGATGTCATCAAGTTAAGATGAGGTCATACCGGATTAGGGTGGGCCCCAAACCATTGACTAGTATCCTTATAAGGAGAGGGAAATGTGGACATACTGAATCACAGACATACACAGCAGGAAGACACCCGTGACGACAGAGGTTACAAGTGATACAGCTACAAGTCAAGGAGCACCAGGCCACCAGAAGCTGGAAGAAGCAAGAAAGGATTTTCCCCAAGAGCCTTCAGAGGGAGCATGGCTCCTTCCAGAACTGTTAGAGAATAAATTTCTCTTGTTTTAAGCCACCTAGTTTGAAGTAATTTGTTGCAGCAGTCCTAGGAAATGACTACAGATCTTAAGGACAGAACTCTTACCTGATAACTGAATCTCTTCTGTGACGTCCTACCAAGGGCAGTCCACGTATTCCATAATGGGGCACTCACTATCTCCTCTTACAAATTACTACTATACCAATCCTGGTAATTATGATAGCTAATGTTTATTTAATAGCTACAACAATGGACTCAAACATACCAAAGATCGTGAAGACGGCACAGGGCTGGGCAACATTTTGTTCTGTTATACGTAATGTTGCCATGAGTTGGAACTGACTCAATGTTTCTTGAGAACATACGACGTGCTTTGCATATTTTGACACATGTAATCCTCCCCAATAACCCCTTGAGGTGGGTGCCACTATTCCCATTTTATAGATGAAAAACTGAGGCACAGAGAGGTCAAGTCTTTTGCCTAGGTCAAAACCCTAACATATGTTGGGGCCAGGATTCTAACTCCAGATCTGACCTCTTAAGTCTTTTAAGTACACTGAGACGTTATCTCTAAAGGTGTGGATTCTCCAACTTTGCTGACCACTTACATCACCTGGGTTTTTTGTGTTGCTTTTTTGTTAAATACGGATGCCTGCCTCCTACTTCCAGAGACTTGAATTTCACTAGTATGGGCTTTGGCCAGGGGACTGTGGTTTCTAAAACTCCTCAGCAAACTCTGAGACCCACTGTCCTATATGAAGAGCCCTGGTGGCACAGTGGTTAAGCTGCTAACCGAAAGGTCAGCAATTTGAACCCATCAGCTGCTCCGTGGGAGAAAGATGTTTGGCAGTATACTTCCATGAAGATTTACAGCCTTAAAACCCTCTGGGGCAGTTCTATTCTGTCACAGAGGGTCGCTATGAGTTGGAATCAACTCAATGGCAACGGTTTTGGTTTGGTTTTCATCTATTTGATTCCACCTCTCTCCACTTGGGGGCAATACGAGCAAGTCCACTCCCTCTTTCCAGATGCCAACCCACCTTGAACATGAAGACCACCCTCACAGCCCTCTGCGTCCCTCTTCTCCAGGCTCCTTGTTCCCTGAGGAAGCCTGTATGAAGCAGGAGCTAGTGCTGCTGCCCCAAAGAACTCTTAAATCACAGTGGACATGTGCCTCAGTTTTGGAGACACCATAGCTATAAGTTAGAGTCTGGACACAGGGGGAGACCCAGTAACCGACCCATTTTCACATCCTCTCTCCATGTGGTTTTCCTTATAGTTCTAGTCAAGTCAAGGCTCATCTGAAAAGGAATGTTTCAGGGAGAACTCTCTTCTCAACCCCCCCACCGAGCAGGACCAGCTACACAATCATGGCCCGTCAAATGGGAAGGCAAGTCAGCTACAGATGGAAGGTGGGAGGGGGCAAGGGGTCAGTTACATGTAGGCAGGGAAAGTGGGTGAGGTGAGGTGCTTCCTGGCATTTCCCTCTGCCCAGAGTGGATGAGGCTGGGGGTGTTGCTCTCGGCTCTGGGTGTACACGGGGGTCCATGGCCACACCACCCAAAACACACCAGGAAATGGAAGGAGAAGCGACGTGAGCTGACCTGCCCCAGCAGAGGATGACAGACCTCTCTTGCTGCCTGCCTCCCTTCCTCACACTCCTTCTTCCTCTCGTCTCTCGACATGTATTTTTTTGAGCACCTCTCCTATGCTAAGGACTGAACATACATCAGGGAACAAGCTAGACATAATCCATTTCTTTAGGAACCTTGGGGTGGGGAGAGGGGCAGATGAGATGTCCCCAACCTGAGCTATCCCACTGAACATGGGTGGGGGAAGACAAGGCGACAGCCAAGATGGTCACATATTAAAGGTCATTTCCCTGCTGGAATACTGTACCTGGTTACCCTCTGTCATGGACTGGATTATGTCCCCCCAAAAATGTGTGTATCAACTTGGCTAGGTCATGATTCCTAGTATTATATGATTGTGTAATCTGATGTGATGTGTTGTAAACTCTATCACTATGATGAGGTTATAGTGATGAGGTATACAAGATTGGAGAGTGTCTTAATCCAATCTCTTTCGAGATATAAAAGAGAGAAGCGAGCAGAGACATATGGGAACCTCATACCACCAAGAAAGCAGTGCCGGGAGCACAGCGTGTCCTTTGGACCTAAGGTTCCTGCGTAGAGAAGCTCCCAGACCAGGGGAAGATTGATGACATGGACCTTCCTCTGGAGCCAATGGAGAAAGTGTTCCCCTGGAGCTGATGCCCTAAATTTGGACTTGTATGTAGCCTACTAGACTGTGAGAGAATAAACTTTTTGTTAAAGCCATCCACTTGTGCTATCTCTGTTAGAGCAGCCCTGGATGACTAAGACATCCTCGCCGACATACTTTTGGTACAAAGTAAACATGGGAAAGGCAAGGTTAAGACTCAGGCACAAATTAAAAACGCAGTGCCCGCCGTCTCCCCAAAAGCCTTATGTCTTCCCTGGATCTCCCTTGGGGTGAGCATCTCCTGCTGGTTCTCCTCGGGAAATGCACTCATGAAAGGAAAGACAAAATTGAAAATCAAAATGAAAAATGTCCGCCCGCTGGACTGAGCTCCTGTCACCTGGCTTTGGCAGACACCAGAGGCCCCAATCCTGATGAACCAGGGAACACCTACCGACCTTAGATGGGGCTAGTGGGGCCAGAGGAAAACGCCTATGCAGTCTCAGCAGCCACTGCTCTAGAAGGGTCCCAGGCCTATTTGTTTACCCATCCAATATTAGGCACTCAAAAACACTACTGGAGATACTGTTAATGAAGACAGAGTAAACAAATTTAAAATTGATTTGAATCATATCACAATTTATAGACACCCAAACTAAATACTCTCTTGAAAATGAATGTTTTATGACTCTGTATTAAATGTTCTGCCCAGCTGATTCAGAAGTAGACTTTTAAATTTATGTCTGATGCATTTACAGACATAAATTGCACCTGCAAAATATATATAAAGCGTTGTGGGATTTTTTGTGTGTGTGTATAAGCAGGTTCACAAAAATGATGTCATACTATAGATAACATTCTTCAATCTGATTTTTTTTTTATTCTTAATATATCTTGGAGGTTCTCCCATAGGAGAACACATTAGATCTAGAACCTTTTTTAAACTACTGAAAAATATCTCCTAGAGTGGTGAGACTATTGTTCTAGCAATTCCCTCTGTGGTGGACAGTGAGGATCAGGATGTCTTCTCAGAAGTTCTGCATAAACGAAAAATAATTCTACAATCACACTGAAGGGACCCTTTGTAGCCACGTGAATCACAGGAAATGGTGCTGAGTCTCAGAGAAATGAAAAACATTTCAAACTGTAGGAAACAGCAACAAGACATCTCATAAGCAAATTCTGTCCCTTTAAACACAAGTAATTTAGAGTCACGTTTTGCCCCTTCAGCAAAGATGCCGAAGAGAAGCTTACCACAGCATGAGGAAATAGACGCAGCTTAGCCTAAACTCAGGGACGTTTCTTCTCCTCCGATCACACCAGTGTTGCCTGGGTCAGCACTGAAGTCTGGAAACCCTCACAGAAAAGTGATGCCGCTGGTTCATTTTCATTGATTTTCCAATTTTGGTAAAATTGTGTTTATCTTTTTTGGGGGCTGTTTGTGTATTGTGGCTAGAAATGCTTAATTCATTTCCCATACTTATATATGTATTACAGCTTAGCAAAAGCCCAAATGAAAACATCATGAACTTGAAACACATTTGCCCCCAAAATAAACTTAAAATATAAATTATCTATTATGTTTTTGCTTTGGTTAGTAAATAGAAACTTAAGAAACATTTTCTATTAGTAAAAACAGACACATATATAGAGAAATTAAGGCATTTCATCTTTCCCCTGTAAGAACTTGCAAGTACTTTTGGGGAGGATTAGGGGTTACAGGAAGCTGGTGTGTGTGTGTGTGTGTGTGTGTGTGTGTGTGTGTACACACTGCTGCACAGATGTGCTGGGTGGGAGCAAAGAGAGAGTTGGAAAGCCATTACTTGCTTCCAAGGAAAAAGATAATATGGCAGCCATAAAAATGGAGTGTTGGGAGGACAATGGGAGACGAAAATGAAGGAACAAGATTCAATGCTTTTCCTTTCTACTTTCCTATTTTTAACTAGAAACAATTAAATTTCCCAAGTGACAACTACAGTTGCCATACAAATTTCATTCTCTTTCCCTTGCGATAATTTCCCATTTCTAGCTACTGTCTCCCTTTTCAAGTGAAAATCTCAGTGCCATTTCCAACTCGTTCTTGCCTTTATCCTCTGTGCCAGTCAACCCATAATTAAGATTTTTCGGAGAGCCAGGAACTGTGCCAGGTAGTGGAAATACAAACATGCATATCATCACAGTCCTTGTTCTCAAGAAATTTACAATCTAGACCAGCATTGCCAGATAGAACTTTCCATGGTGATGGTAATGTTCTATATCTGAGCTGCCCAATACAATTGCCATTAGCCAGTTGTGGTTACTGAGCACTTAAAATGTGGTTAGTGAGACCAAGGAACTGATTTTTAAATCCTGCTTTCCTTCCCACCCACTCCTCCTCTTTCTGGCAGAAAGACAGGGGAAGAGCAGTAGAAACTAGAATCACAAGGGCTTGAAGAATAAGTGAGGAAACAGAGGCATCAAGTTGAATGCATACAAGTAATTTCAAATGATATAGTCTTTTGTAGTCTGTACTTTTTTGGTTCACATACTGTTCCATTTCCCTTCATAGTTTTCCCTACCCAACCATCTGCAAATATCACATTTCCACCTTTATAATCTAAAGCGCATTGATTCAGGACCTGAGTCTTCGCTTGTCTGTGTACCACGTTCTATTCCTGTGAAAGAGAAAATGTATTCCTTTCAGCTCACCTCCCGGTCCAGCAGCGCAGGTGACACAACGGTGACAATGTCTCCTTTCTCAGGATCGATGTAGAACATGTTGGGTGACGGCTTGTCAGGCGTCTGCTGACGGATATTATACCGCAGGAGGGCATTGTCAGTGGCAGGGTCATCTGCGTCAAAGGCTGTCATCCGCATCACCGTGGTCCCTAAGGGGGCAGAATGGAAGGGCAGGAGATGGTTACCAGTCACCGTGGGTGACACTGACGGTTAGGGCCCTTCCCCCACTGGGCAGTAGCAGTGGAGTAATGTGTCAATCACTTTCCAAATTAAAATGGGAAAGTATTTCCCTAGCTGCGCTATGCTTTAGCTTTTCTTTTGCCATTCCATCACATTAAAAGACCTGAAATAAAGAAGAGGAATCTCTGCTGTTCAGCAGAGTGACAGCTTAATTTTTCCTTGTGCCGATACACTGATTTTCATGGGCTTTCATTCCAGGGTGGATTGACTTTGTGACAGTGACTGCCTTCATTTTAACAGTGTTTACTGGATGCCTACTATGTGTGGGGTCCTGGGCCAGGTTGGGGAAATAGAGGTGCATAAAGGCACATTTCTGGTGTCTGGGAGTTCAGAGATTAATAGGAGAGATGGACATATATATCTGTGCATATGTATATCCGAAGAGCATATGACATCAAAAGCACAAGCAACAAAAGACAAAACAGATACAATGAACTTCAGCAAAATGAAAAACTTTTGTGCATCAAAAGACTTTATCAAGAAAGTTAAGATATAACCTACAGAATGGGAGGAGATATTTGATAAACATATAGCTGATAAGGGCCTACTATTCATAATATATAAAGAATTCCTACAACTCAACAACAAAAAGACCAAAAGTCCAATTTAAAAATGGGCAAAAGACTTGAATAGACATTTCTCCAAAGATGATATGTAAATACCCAATAACTACATGAAAAGATGCCCAACATCATTAATCACTAGAGAAATGCAAATCAAAACCACAATGAGATACTACCAGGATGGCTATTATCAGAAAAACGAAAAATGACAAGTATTTCGAGAATGTAGAGAATTTGGAACTCTAGTCCATTGCTGGTAGGAATAAAAAATGGTGCAGGCACTGTGGAAAACAGTTTCATGGTCCCTCAAAAAGTTAAAGACATAATTACCATATGACTCAGTGATTCCACTCCTAAATATATACCCAAAAGAATTGGAAGCAGGGACTCAAATAGATACATGTATACCAATGTTCACTGCAGCATTATTCACAATAAAGAAAAGTTGGAAGCAAACCAAGTGTCCATCAACAGATGAACTGATAAACAAATTGTGGTATAATCATACAATGGAATTTTACTCAGCCATAAAGAAAGACAATGTTCTGATACGTGTTACAACATGGATGACCTTTGAAAACACTATGCTGAGTGAAATAAGTCACCCACAAAAAGACAAATATTGTATGGTCCACCAGATACGAAATATTGAGAACAGGCAAATGCAGAAATAAAAAAGTTTGTTGGTGCTTACCAAGGGCTTGGGGGAGGGGGCAGTACAGAATTATTGCTTAAGGGATACTGAGTTTCTGTTTGGGGTGATGAAAAACTTTTAGAAATGAATAGTGGTGATATTTGCACAACAAGGTGAATGTAATTAATGTCACTTAATTGTACACTTAAAACTGGTTAAAACAGCAAATGTACTGGTATATATACGTTTTATGAAAACAAAATTTTAAAAAAGAACGTAAACATAATTACCAATGGAAACATGCTCTAGAGAAGAATCAGGTAATTTGCCTGCTGGTCTTGACAACTGGGTGGCCATCGTAATGAACTCATGGTGACCTGAACCAACTATAATCTTTCATCACAGCTTACTCTTCTATGAAATAGAGCACCACCTTCTGCTTCTGAACCCTTCTGAACCCACAAAATGTGACCTGCATGGTAACAGATCACCACAATAGGAATTAGATTATCAGCCATTAGGCCTGATTGGTCAGACAAATAAGGGGGATGTGGCCACCATAAAGTTGGATCAATTTATTAAGTACTCTCAATTAATTTCACCAATGTTGCCATTCAGCCAAATGCTTCAAGACATCTTTTCTTTTTTACCTTGTTGTAGTGCCCTGTAAACTATCACAGGGTATGATTCAGGGTCTGATGTAAGAATAGAACATTCTTGGTCCACGTAGTCCCACTACATTGTCCCATGTCTTGGGAAGATATCACCATACAATATGGCACTCTTTTTCCTGTTGAGCCATACTATGGAGTCAGGGCTCCTTTTCAATCCAGAGGTGTAGGCAGTCACTTCCAATCCACTGGAGTTGGTGTGAAATGTGACACTTATTTGCCTTCCTGATCTAGGAAAACAGGTCAACTTGAGGATCTCGATCAGAAATCAGAGGCATCTTTCAAGCTGATGATCTCACCCAGGGATGGGCTAAATGAGCCCATGTGGCCAGAGATACAGAAGGATGCCCCGACTCCATCATTTCCGTACCAAACAGCCTCGGGTTAAGTGTACGTGGCCCAGTACCTTCAACTTAGTTGGTGTCTAATGAATGTTTGATTGATTGAATATGTGCCCTATTTAATCCACCTTTCATTGATGTCGAAGGTTCCTGGGTGACACAAATGGTTTGCTCTCGGCAGTAAGTGAGAGGTTGGCGGTTTGAGAGCACCCAGTGACACGACAGAAGAAAGGACTGGCAATCTGCTTCTGTAAAGATTAAAGCCAAGAAACTCCTGTGAAGCTCAGTTCTACTCTGTAACACATGGGGTCACCAGGAGTCAGAATCAACTCAATGGTGATAGGTTTTTGATTTCATTCAAGTCATGTCATAGATTAACAAGAAAAAGAAGGTAAAAAAAATTAAGTATGGCTTGTGACTGCCATATGTGTTGAAATGATTAGAGAGACAAAAAAGAAAAAAGTTTTCAGGTTGATGAATTTCCAGTTTTCACCAGTAAATTCATTGAGAATATCTTTTTTGTTTCCACAGATTTAATAGAATGATATAACAGTAGGATATCTTGGAATATTTTCAAGGTTACACAGAAATTGGTTTTTTGCACAATTGTTAGGGATCAAGTGAACTGGGTCCTAAGCCCACCTGTGTCTTGACCCAGATGTTCGTAACTGGATGTACTTCTGACGGCCACCTCTACGGAGAGTGAAGAATGTCGAAGTCACGTAAATGTATTTGCACATTCAAGAATATGAACTCTGGAGTGACATGTCTGGGTTCGAGTCCTTAGTAGCTGTGGGGTCTTGGGCAAGTTACTCAACATTCTCCAAGCCTTGATTTCCTCATTTGCAACATGGGGGTATTAATAAACCTTCCTTACTATTGATGGTGAGGTTTTAATTGGAAAATATATTTAAAGAACTTGGTACAGTGCCTGGAACATCAGTGTTCCGAGAAGGATGTCACGATTATCATCAAATCTTGCCCCAGGTTCTGAGCTAATCATGGCAGCACAGACAACATCCTCAGACAAAGTATCTTAGAATTCAGTTTCCCCAAGAAACTGGCAATTGGTATGGATGGATGAATATCTGTGCTCATCATCTCAGAGTTATCTGCCTCACCCTGTCCCTTCCACATTTTCCATGGTCTTCGTTTACAGATTTGGGTTTCTACTATGGAGATCACAACTCTAACACACACACACACACACACACACACACACAGTGTAATCTACTGTTTCTCCTTGTGGTACTCTAGTTTCCCTCTAGGAATAAACCCAATTCTGAATCCTACTTCATCTGCTGGTCCCAATACCCCGCTTAGCTCCTGCTGCCCACTCCACTGGGGCTGGATCACAGTTCTCATACTCCCAAATATTGAAAAAGATTCTGCAATGGCCAGATAAACCTACAATTTCCTAAATTGTATCCAAGGAACTCTGGTTCCAGGGGCTCAGGAGAAAAACACATTTGCAAAATATGCATTTAAGCAGGTTTCCCTGGAGGATTCCTCAGCACCTTTAATAAGAAATGCATATGGTCAATCTCCAGGAGAGAGTAGAATCTGCAGTGTTTCCCCAACTTCTCTGCTGATGGAATCTCATATTTAAAGAATATCCGTACATGATGGGCTACATGGTCCTAAATTTTGAGCTCTTGGGGGATACAGATTGCATTTTGTTCATCTTTGTAAGCTCAGTACCTGACACACAGCAGTTTGTCCTCAGTCAATGTGCTTTGAGTTGACTTGCATTCTTGAAATCCACTGTAGCTTAGCCTCATTCCACAATGACCAGAACTCATCAGTAACCTGCCTACATAGAAGAGTGGACAACATTGTCTTTACACATTTCTCAAGCAGGCATGCTTTGCTATCACCTCTAAACTCCTTGTTTGTTCCCCCTTGGAGGTCCTTGTTGGAACTGGACTCAGCAGTAATATATCAACCTCAAGCCGAGTACAGCTGCTTCAATCACTTATGGTGGTACCTGTGCCTTATCCCTTGCTGTCTGAATTTCTTAGTGCTGCTGTAACAGAAATACCACAAGTGGGTGGCTTTAACAAACAGAAGTTTATTTTCTCACAATTTAGGAGGCACCGGCTCTAAGAGAAGGCACTCTCTGTCTGCTCTGGGGGAAATCTTTGTCTCAGCTTCTCTAGCGTTCTTCTCTGTGTTCCTTGGAGATCTCCACGTGGCATCTACCTTTCCCTCATCTGTGCTTGCTTCTCAGTGCTGAATCTGCTCCTTTTATATCTCAAAAGTGCGTAGGTTTAAAACACACCATACATTGATATGGCCTCATTAACATAAGAAAGAAAACCCTATTCCCAGATGGGATTCCATCCACAGGTATGGATTTACAACACATATTTGTGGGGGCACAATTCAGTCCATAACACTTGCCCAAGCCCACAGCCCGGACTCCGAGAAGAAGGACTCGTTTGTTTCCATCAGCCCCTGTGACTCCCATCCATGTTTGTCTCGGGCCTCTGCCTGGATCCCTGATAGCGAAGAAACAATAATTGCACGATAGACCTGGGTGTGGATCCTCACATAGTACGTTTCTGTCTTCTCCCCCACCACAACAGTCTCCTGGGTGTCAAAATAAACAATAATCACCCTGTCAATCCCAGAGCCAGATGAATTAGCAGCGGCCCCTCAAAAGCAAAATAAAAGAATTATAAGTTGCTGTTTGAAAGTCTTAGTTGGGCAGTCCCCTTCTTCTGTGGAAGGATAAGACCATCAACCTGACAGGCTGCTAAACAATTAAGCTTCTTTTGTTGTGGTCAGATACCCCTTCCTCTCGGTGGCACCTCTCTGATTTAAAAAAGCGATGCCTACTGTAGTGATCTTGAAGGGTAGTGTTTGAAGTTTCATTTCTCTGTGGCTTCAACACAACCACACCTTTGAGAAGCAGGGGGCAGATATGACAGTGAGGGGGTGCTTTCACCAGTGATTAGGTCACCCAGCTTCAAGAGGGGATTCCCAGAAGATGGCTCACTCTGCTCCATGGGTGACAAGCTTATTCTGTTCTTGAGGTTTCTTCAACGCCATCTCAAAACATTTCCTCTGCGTGATCAAAGGTGTCAGGCTCCATTATTTTTAGCCCTATTCCCATTGGTAAACAAGATATTTAGACATGGATGTTCAGACATATACTTGGTGCTAGATCTCTAGTAACACAGTCAGGGCCACTGTGAGCCCTGGTGCAGTGGTTAAGTGCTTGCCTGCTAACTGAAAGGTCAGCAGTTCGAACCCACCAGTCACTCTGCGGGAGAAAGATGTGGTGTCTGCTTCCGTAAAGATTACAGCCTTGGAAACCCTCTGGGGTAGTTCTACTCTGTCCTACAGGGTCACTATGTGTTGGAACTGACTCCATGGCAATGGGTTTGGTGTTTTTTGGTTTTATGCTTTCCAGGGAGACACATAATACAAAATCAATATGAGTAGAGACAGCATGCACCACCAACAGAGCTCCTTTGATAGGGACAAAATGGCGAGCCGGTAAAACGCTGAACTTGTTATAGAAGGCACAGTGTGCCAACTCCACCCAAACACTGGTTTCTAAGACTGAATTTGTCTAAGAGACATACTTTAAAGGTTACTAAGGAAGAGAATGGATACTGCATTCATTGCATAACTTACTACTTATGTGTTTATTCCCTGTATGAGAAGAAAATTCCTTATACTTCTGGTACCTCAGCTTGTTCAGCAAGGTGAGAAGGAAGGGGAAGAAGCTGTCATTTTTGATTCTAGCATCTTGGGGTATGCCTACTTGGAATGGTGCTAATTTGAAACTAAATCTCCCTTGAGGATTACTCTGGCTGAGGGATACCAGGCCTCCTGGTTCTCAATGTCCATTCAGAGAGTTCTAGATGTACGGTGACCAACCATCCCCGTTTACCTAGGACTGAGCGGATTCTGGGACGTGGGACTTACAGTTATAAAAATGGGACAGTTCTGGGTGAATCACAATAAGCTGGTCACCCTACAGACCACATTTTACTTTCAGATATAGAAATACCTCGTGGCCATCACCTGCACAAGTGAGAAGGGTTGCGAATGTAACTTTGGGGCAAAATCCCCAACAATGGGTGGCATGGAGTAGAAAGATGACTCCTGCATCAGTGGGGACATGGGCCACGGCCACCCATTCAACTGACCACAGTCACACCAATTTGGGATTGCTTTTTGGCCAAGCAGGTGGACACTGTCCAGTTCTCTCCTTGCAGTCTTTAATAGCAAAGAGAGAGAGCTCAGTGGGCAAACTCAAAGCAGAACCATGCTATTACTGCAGTTAAGGGCACAGGATGTCTAGAATTAAATCCTGACCTCACCATTTACCATCTGGGCATCTTTGGGCAAATTCCTTTACCTCACTAAACCTCAGCTTCTTCATTTACAAAATGGTACCTCCCTCATAGGCTGTTGTGTGGATTGAGTAAATTAATGCAGTGCCTCTCATCCTTTTTATATTATCACCACAACAAGGAGGCTTTTTAGACATTGTCTTTCTGTTCACCTCCTTTCCTCACAATGAAACGTTAACACAACAGATATAAACCAACACCAAACCACTTGCTATCGAGTCAATTCTGAGTTGTGGCGACCCCATGAGTATCAGAGTAGATTTGTGCTCCATCGGGTTTTCAGTGACTGATTTTTCAGACATAGATTGCTAGATTTTCTTCTGAGGCACCTCTAGGTGGACTTGAACCTCCAACCTTCTGTTTAGCAGCCAAGCAGCATAACTGTTTGCACCACCCTGAGACTCCCCACAGAGATAGTGTATATGTATTTATGCACTATGACCCTTTGGAGGCCCACAAACCATTGTAACTAATATATCGTTACCCTTTCAAGAACTACTTTTCATCCCCTTGAACATGATATGACCCCCACTGAGAATGCATAAATGAATGAGTATATAATCCAATGCCTGGGAGATGGAAAGTACTTGAGAGATGTAAACTTTTACTGTTATTTTTACTGACCACCACAATTTAGAACTCAGTTCTGGAGGAACCCATTGACGTGTGCAAGAATGACAAGCAAAACACCTTGTGGGATCCAACCACTCAGCCTTCAACTCACACTAACCCTGGGGCTCACACTCAGGATCTACAGGAAGAGCAATTAATTAAAACCTCTTAAGAAAACAACTTTTCTTCCCCTAGAAGGAGCCTAGACACTTCTGTTGAGTGCATGCATGCATAAAACCCCTGTCCCTGGTCTTGTCAGTGGTTCTGTGTGTACAGGAATTAATAGGGAAACCGTCAAATAATTAGTTGGCAAAATATAATCAACCAACCTGATGGGTACCCAGAGGCAGCCCCACATGGTGCTGTGCTCGCATTCCCGAAAAGTCACTTGAGTACTGGATCGTAAATAATGTCTGATTTTCCCAGTGACCTAGATTAGCATTTCAGACCCGCTTTATCTTCATTTGAGGGGATGCCCAATTGGAAGCCGTTGCTCATAATTCAGCTTTAAGTTTTCTGTTGGCGGATGGGGTAGGAGGAGCAGGTCTGCTCTCTGCTCTGGGCACGGAGACTCTTAGAGGAAGCCCTACCCTGACCCTCTGAGGGCAGGAGAAGAGAACTGCAGAATGGCGGAGAGCAAAATCCGACTTTTACTTCGGGGAAGAGGAAAGGGAAGAAATAGGCTTAGCCCTAAGGCAAAGGTT
Source organism: Trichechus manatus latirostris (assembly GCF_000243295.1). Classification (NCBI taxonomy): domain Eukaryota; kingdom Metazoa; phylum Chordata; class Mammalia; order Sirenia; family Trichechidae; genus Trichechus; species Trichechus manatus. The sequence continues at coordinate 6,950,417 of NW_004443989.1, read as the reverse complement.
GGGAGATTTAGCTTTGCCACCATTGCTTCCTTTCTGGGGTCCTGCTCCCTAACCCCCATTTTTCCAGGATTGCCATTCACCAGCATGAACGCCTCTCCGCCATTTTTTTATATGGTGGTCAGACTGTGCCTTACACCCTAAAAATTCTTAAGAATGTGAGTTTTAATGAAGATGTCAGTGACCTTTAGTTTTTTGTCTGACAGTAGCCAAACTCATTGGCCCTGAGGGTGTGGGTCATGGGACCTGGCCCAAGGGTGACAAGCTCAAAGGCCGACCCAAGGCCCATGCAGATAACCTACGTGAGCAAAGTGATTTAAAGACAGCTGGAGTGGTGGGGACTGTGGCAAGCTGAAGAGTTATGTAAAGATGCCTTTGCACTCAAGCTTATTGCTGCATTTTTGAAATACAATTCTGGAGTGGCTGGGATTTTGGATTTTTCAAGAGGAAATGGAGATCTGGATTTTTGTAACTACTGTCAAAATGTTTAAATGTGGAGACTAATTGAAATTTAAAGAATAAAATATCACTGAGTGGGATAATACTGGGAAGGTCAAATGAAAACAGATCTATGGGACTTTTTTCAACCTTTGATGTGGACTCTTCCAGCAAAGCCAATTTTTTCCCCTCAAGCCATGAACTAAATGTTAATGTGTTCCCTGATAATACATTACAACTTAAAAAATGACATATTCACTATAGACAGCTTGCCCTTCTTTCTTCTGCCTCCCTCTTTGGAACAGGAAATTCCTCATCTCTCCAAGAAGGATCCAGCTTAGATAGATGCCACTGTCTCCCAAGTCTCTCCAGAGCCTAGGTTGTAGGTCCTCCCCATTGGATACACCCTAGGACTTGACTGATCCCTGTATACAGCACCTTCCCAAGTGGTGCCCTAGTTACTGTTCCTCCCCACCACCCCATTGGACTATAAGCATCTCGAGGACACACCCAGTATCTCATACCCTTATGTGTCGCAGGGCCCAGCAAAGTGGTGGCTCTAGAGACCAGTGATACAGAATATGGGAAGCACGTTTTATGCATTGACTTATTTGATCCTGCAGTAACCTCAGGAAGTATATAACATTGGTAAGTCCATTGTACAAACGAGGAAAGAAGCTTTGGAGGGTAAAGTCACTGTTCTCAAGGCCACATAGCCAGTCACCACTTGAGCCAGGATTTGAACACTGCTTTGCTAAAGAGACTGTGGTCCAGAATGTGAGTGCTGCCCAGGACTCATTCTTCTTTCTTCCTTAGGAACATAATAACGCTGATTATAGCTGGTCACACTGCCAACTAGCTGAGATTCTAGATGCCCTGTCTTCTCATGGCCTAAGATTTGGAAAATGAGATATAATTTTAAGTGTCATGTGATACTCCTGGGAAGATTCCTTAAAGGGAACTGACTTAACCAACCAGGAGGTGTGCACTTTTCTAATGCCCCTTTTCCTCACTTCCTGCCTGTTTGGAATACAGATGTGATGACTATAGCTTCAGCAGCTATCTTGGACCAAGGGGTAGCCCTTCAAATGGTAGCCACATGGCAGGAAGGCAGAGCAGAAAAATGGAAGGAGTCTGAGTGTCTGATGACGATAGAGCTTAAGAGAAGACTGGACTGCCTCCTTCCAGCTTCTTTTACATGAGCAAGAAATAAATGAGAGAAAAGTATAAGCCCATTTTGTTTGAGTCATTGCTATTTTGGTTTTTCTGTTACATTCAACCACATCTAATCTTATCTGATAAGTATGAAGTAAAGATTAAAGAAAGTAAACAAGTAAATTATATTAAATACTTAGTATTACCCTAGAAACTAAATTTTGTTGCTTTAGACTTCAGCTGGTTGACACTAATTTAGACAAATGTTGAAACACCCAGTCAATTTTTCTTTAGATATGTTCAAATAGACAAATTAGTTTCTACTCATTTAAAATATTCTGTATCCAAAGACAATCTACATAACAGGAGGCATGGTGAGATTATTACTTTAACAGCCCAGAGTGAACTACTTTATCTTGTATCTACACTTTTATAGTCCCTTCCCACATTGACTCAGGGCTTAGCCATATGCTGCTTTTGACCAGTGGGTCCAGTATCTGTGTAATGCAACATTACACGAACAGAAGCTTGGAAAGTTCTTGTGCATGGGGCTTGCTCTCCTGAAACCCAGCCACCGTGTAAAGATGTCTGGTTTCTCCTGCTGGAAAGGTCACATGTCTGAGAACCAGTGTGCCCTGGCTGGCACCCTAACTAACCATCATGTATGTTGAGGCCATTTTAGATGATCCAGCTCCAGCTGAGCCTCTGGATAATGGCAGCTGCCTGAGTAACCTCAGGCAAGACAAGCAAACATCTGCTCTGCTGAGCCCATCTCTATTTGCAGAATCATAAGCAAATAAATGGCTTTGGTGTGGCTTATTATACAGCAATAGATAACTGATAAAGAAGTGTAAGTAGATTAATCTTCACATACCAGCGAGAAAATATTGTGTAATATTAAAAACAATAGAGTTAATTCTTAATGTGGAAGTTTCCATTTTAAATAACCAAAGAGCATGGTAGATTCAGGGACTGGGTCAAAATAAAAATGGACAGGTTTGGGAAAAAATTCAATGAAAAAAATATATATAACCAACTTTTTAAGTGTTAGACTTTTGACGTCACTCATGACGTCACCGCTAAGGCACTACAATACAATGGTCATTGAGCATTTCAGTCTCCTAATGGATTTTTTTTTTTTTTTTTTTTTACGTTTTGAACAACACTGAACTAAACTGGCACAAACTCTGTACTCCTAATGCAGGTTTGAGTTTATTAAGTACCATCAAATAGGAAGACAACTCTGTTCTTAAAAATGAGAATGTCTTAAATTTTCAAGGCAGTTGCTAACTCCGTTTAACAGCAGCCATAAGCGTCTATGTGTAGCTGCAATTACCACTGACTTGATGTGATGTGCAATAGACTCCTCTCATATTTGTTTCACCTCCCTGGAGCTAGTTGGCTTTTTAAGTACAAATTGACAGTCAAATATGTAATAAGTTATGACAAGTTGAGCAATGGGCGCCTTCCATCCGTTTTCAAAGGTTGTTTATTTTTGTGCTGATAAATAAGTGGTGGCGACAGACCCACCTTATGATTATTTCAATCCCTTGGTTGCTTCAGTGTCTTTGCCCTACTTTCTCAGTGAGCTATTGTTTAATTAAGTTGCAGCGGGCCCAATTTATGCAAGGACAACTGGTTTTGCAATATAAGGTAACACAAGGCTGAAAACAGGGTCCTTCCTAGCGTATTTCACTTTATTGCCTCCATTTCTTCATTCCATCCAGAATGTCATCTTTGTAACTTTGCGGCCTTTTTGAAAGGATAAGGCAACTCTTTCCTGAAATAACTGATCTTGCCTAAAACACTTCAAAAAAGGGCAATTTTAGGTGGATACTCTATCTCTGGAGCCCTAGTGGCGCTGTGGTTAAGAGCTCAGGCTATTAATCAAAAAGTTGGAAGTTCAAATTCAGCAGCCACTCCTTGGAAACCTTATGGGGCAGTTCTACTCTGTCCTGTAGGGTCACTATGAGTTGGAATCAACTCGCTGGCAATGGGTTTGGTGGGTTTTTGACGCTGTCTCTAGTACTTCAAATTAATAATAAGAATTCTTTACATTAAATTAGCATGAAGTAGCTGAAATTCTCAAATATAAAAATATTTCCCATAAGACTCTAGAAACAACAAAAATGAAACTGTGTGTCTAATTTTTTGTTTGTTTAACCAATTTAAGACATTTTAAAAATGCAAGTCCAGTTTTCTTACACAGTGGTTTTCAACTGGGGGCGATTTTGCCACCAGGGGACATTTTGCAATGTCTGGAGGCATTCTGGTTGTCACAACTAGAGGGGGTGCTACTGGTATCTAGGAGGCAGAGGTCAGGAACATTGCTCAACATCCTACAAGGCACAGGGCAGCCTCCATCAAAGAATGATCCAGCCCCAACTGCTGATAGTGCTGAGGCTGAGAAACCCCATCTTAGAGGCATTCATACCAGTGTCCCTAAAAGTAACGGTGCTTTTAAATTCCACACTCAAACAACTGAAACAAAAATTGACCTCTCTTGGAATTGACTCTTCTAGAAGTTCCCTGAGGGTAGTGACACTGCCTCTTACGTATTTATTCCTCACAATGGCTCAAATATTAATACTGTTGAATATACAAATATATGTATTACATAATGTTTAAGAATATGCTAATGCTAACATCATCTAGGAGCCCTGGTGGCACAGTGGCTAAAGCACTAGGTTGCTAACCAAACGGTCAGTGGTTCAAATCCACCAGTCGTTTCGTGGGAGAAAGATGTGGCAATCTACTTCTATAAAGATTATAGCCTTGGAAACTCTATGGGGGCAGTTCTACTCTGTCCTATAGGGTCACTATGCGTTGGAATCGACTCAGTGGCAGTCGGTTAACATCATTTAAGGAGCCCTGGTGGCACAGTGGTTAAGTTCTTGGCTGCTAACTGATAGGTTACCATTCGAACTTACCAGTGGCTCTGCAGAAGAAGAGACCTATTGATCTGCTCATGTAAAGATTACAGCCAAGAAAACCCTACGGGGAAGTTCTACTCTGTCACATGGGGTCGCTATGAATTGGAATTGACTCGACGACACACAATAACACCATCATTTAGCATTACTGGTTAAATCAAGTATAACTCAAAGCATGCAAGTTTTCAATGACAGCAGGATAATGCTTTGCATATAGTAGGAATTAGTAAATATTTGTTGAATGCATGAGTAAATAAACAAATGAGTGAATGAATAAATGAAGACTGAGTAGTTATGGTATCTTTCTTCTATTTCAGCTTAAGGTTATAATGAAGGTGGAAGAGGAAACGAGTAAATAATTAGTGCTTTGATTTGTACTGAATATTAATTAACTCCTCAGTTAATTCTGAATGATACGCCTATTGTTCTTATCACTTGTATCCATTTTGAGGTTAAGCAGTTTGGTTATTTAAAAACATGGACCATATTAGGCTACTCCAGACAGAAGTGACAAACCAACTCTGAAATTCCAATGGCTTAACATGTAAGCTTAATTAATCACTCAAATCAAGTCCACTCTGGGTGGTTCCATTTCAAGAGACGTTCTTTCCAAGTGTAATTAAGGGATCCAGCCCCTCGCCTCGGGTAGCTATGCCAGCTAGACCATGTGGTTTTCAGATCACTGTGAGAGGCGAAGAGAGCTAAAGTCACTTACTGACTCTTTAACGGTTCCATCCCAGAAATGTTAGCTAGAGGTGGCATCTGAAGTAAGCCCAAGGGCAGGGTGTTTCCATGCAGTCCCTCAAAGTCCCTCTGTCTCATGCTCTGCTATCACTGGCTGTAAATTCGTAATTATTTTTGAACAAGGAGACTTGCATTTTCATTTTGCACTGGGTTCCACAAATTATGTAGTTGGCCCTGGTCAAGAGCCCGGCGCCAGACCTGTGAGGGGCTTGGGACACACGGAAGGATCTTGGAGGGTGCAGTGAGTGTCTCAGCCACAGGGACCACACCTGCTGCCCGTTAAGCAGAACTGCAAATGTCTCATTTTCATCATTAGGCGCTACAGCTCACTGAACCCTCGGCTCCTCCAGTGGTTTTTTTCCTAGTAGGCGAAGTGTATACGTGGTAAGAGATCAGTCTCTGCTCGAGCATCGGATGCGCTCAGCTGGAGGCTCCCTCATGCCCGAGCTCTGGGTTTCCTACCCTGGGAGTCCTGCTCATGCTTCACACTTCACTCCTCATTCAGCTCCTGGCTCTGGAGCTTGTTTAGACCAGAGAGCTGCTATTTCCCCGGCCTCTGACTTGATTTGCTGGGTCCTAGGCTGCTACTTCCTTCCTCCTCCTCTTCTTCCTCATTCTCCTCTCTCTCCCCCTCTTCTTTTTCCTATATCACCTTTTTCTTATATTATGATCTTTCTTCTAGTTCAGCTTAAAGTGGTGATGAAAGAAGAGTAGGAAATGGGTAAATAATTAGTGCTTTGATTTCTACTGAAAAAGAAAAACCCATTGACATCAAGTCAATTCCAACTCATAGTGACCCTATGGGGTAAAACTGCCCCATTGGATTTCCCAGGCTGTAAATATTTACACAAGCAGACTGCCACATCTTTCTCCCACGGAGTGGCTGGCGGTTTGAACCGCTGACCTTTTAGTTATCTGCCGAGGGCTTAATCACTGTACCACCAAGGCTCTGATTTGTACTCAGTATTAATTAATTCCTAGGCTAATTGTGAACAAGGTCTACTGTTTCTATCATTTGTATCTATTTTAACGGCAAAGGGTAAGCAGTTTGGCAATGTCTCCTTCTTCCTTTTTCTCTTCTTCTTTTTTTAATTAGATACTTACTTCTGCCTAGCTCTTCCCTGCCTCTGACATGCCAATCTGGGTCCCACCACAAATAGGTTACACACAGTATGGCTTTGAGAGAACATGGCGTGGGACTGTGGACTGCAGCACTGACTGCTCACTAGAATCTTTTGGGGGCATTTAAAAATCATTCTGAGCCTAACCCCAGAGATCTGATTCAAGTTGTCTGGGTGGGGCCTAGAGAGTGAAGCCTGGGAATAGAAGCCAGACAGATGTAATCAAACCCTCTGCTTATTGGCTATGTGCCTGGGCAACATACTCAGCCTCACACAGCCTCACTTTTCTCACCTGTAAAATGGGGTGACACTCACCAGAATATAAAGTTGGTTTAAGTATTAAGAATAGTGCATGTAACACATGGGGTGCCAAATGAGTTGGTCTTCTCAGTAATTCCAGGGAGAGGGACTTGTGAACCTACTGTGTACTAGGAACAGTCCTTGTAATAGTCCTGCCACGGTAGTTAGAGCATCTTCATTTTTAAAGGAGAAACAGAGGCTCAGAGAATTTAAACAACCAGCCAAGCAAGTGGCGAGCAGGTATTCAGACAGGTGCATGGAAGATTGCTTAACATTAAGAATAGCTAATCTTTACTGAGGACTCAAACAGTTACAGGGATTGCCCTAAGCATTTCAATCATTTAATCCTCCCAACAGCCATGTGAGGTAGGTATCTTAGTCAGGGTTCTCTAGAGAAATCTAGAGAAATACACATATTTTCAGGAATTGGCTCTCGTGATTGTGGGCAGTTGGCAAGCCCAAAACCCACAGATCGGGTGACAGGCTGGAGACTCCTTCAGGCTTGTGTCACAAAATCCATGTTACGTGACAGGAAGAGAGAAGAGTAAGAGAGTTCTGGCAAGATGTCTGTTTATAGTCTGGACTCAGAGTCCTCCCTAGGTCAAACTCCCTTTTTTCTCTTAAGGCTTTCAACTGACTGGGCGAGGCCCACCCACATTATGGAGGGTAATCTGCTTTACTTAAGGGCAACCGATGCAATACTCATGAAACTACTTCATAATAGCATCTGGACTAGTGTTTGACCAGACAATTTGGCACCATCACCCAGCCAAGCTGACAGATAAAACTAGCCATCACAGTATAATTATTCTTATTTTACAGAAAGGGAAGCTAAGTTTGAGGGAGGTAAAGTCGCTTGCCCAGGTTACCCAGCTGGGAAGTGGCAGAATCACCACCCATCTGTCAGTTTGTCATACTGTGGTAGCTTGTGTGTTGTTGTGATGCTGGAAGCAATGCCACCAATATTTCAAATACCATCGGGGTCACCGATAGTGGGCAGGTTTCAGCAGAGCTGAAACTAAGAGAGACTAGGAAGAAAGGCCTGGCAATCTACCTCCTAAACCCAAACCATATGGATCTCAGCATACTGTTGGAGAATTTGACTCATATATTTGGACGCATCATCAGGAGGGACCGATTGCTGGAGAAGGACATCATGTTTGGTAAAGTGGAGGGCCAGCGAGAGAGAGGGAGACCCTGAATGAGATGAATTGACATGATGGTCACAACAATGGACTCAGACATACCAATAATCATGAGGGTGGTGCAGGGATGGGCAAGGTTTCTTTCTGGTGTACACAAGTCACCATCAGTCAGAGCAGACTCAACAGCAACTAACAACAAATACCAAGTCGCAGAGTCAAGACACAAGCCCAAGCAGTGTGACCTCCCTCACGCTATCCAGCACAGCTCATGTCTGTTAAGCATTTAAAATTGCATTCTGCAAGTACAATAATTGACTTTCAGGAATGCTCCCTGCAGACTGGCTCTAGAACAACCTTTTTCGTGACCCACTTTGGGCCATGTCTGGGAGCCCAAGGGACAAGCTAGCCTGTATCCCCAAGCTGTAGCATAGGACAGATGATTGATGGCTCCAGAACTGTACCTGTTAGGTAAATACCTGCCTGATGTCACAGGCATGATCAACGAGGGGCTCAGGAGGTACACGTGGGAGGAGGGCACTGGTGATTACTGCAGTAACAAGATACAAATGAGCCAGGATGCTGAAATACAGCACACCCGAGACTCGGCGTTCAATGGGAAGAAAGTGCTGGCAAATTGCTTGTAAAGCTGTAATGTTGCTGATTTTGCAAACATGTGTTCTTCAGCTTGATAAGTAAATACATATTGGGTAGCATGGTGATGTTGCAAGCTGTTGTTTTATGACTGGGAAGTCAGCTGCCTGTGATTGATGCTCGCGATGGAAGTATTTATAAAATAACACTGAATTAGAAGGAGTTGGTTTATGAGTCTGGGGAAATGGATATTTTATGAAGAATAAAACTTGATGAAGGAGCTTTATCACGGTCACACAAATCTGAAATTAAATGCTCTGGGATGGAGATCTAAGAGGAAGCCCTCGGGGCTGCTGGCTCTCAGCCTGGGGAGAGTAGCGGAGCACCTCAGTGATGGTGAGTGCCGTGGGGAACTGGAGAGCCATTTCCACCCTCCGTGGTTCATTCCTGTCTATTGTGAATGCCACTTCTGGAAGCTGCGTTACCTCTTTTGGGCCATCAGACACATAAAACTAAATTATGCACATTTCATTCACTCTCGTATTCCCACTGAATGGATGGGGTTGGCACATGGTAGCTGCTCAATAAATATTTATTTGCTGAATGGATGGAGAGTAGATCCAGTAATTTCTGACTCACTCTGCATGAGTATTTTCTTGTTTCATATGTCTTAAAATCATCTGCCCAGTGTGCAGGTCTACCTCGTAATGGTACATTATGGGAACTTCCCCAGACTGGAATGCTCTCTTCTTGGAAATGATCTGGCAGAAGAGGCCAACAGGCACGTGACTCAAGCTGGTTCAAATGGATGGTCCCTGGATTTAATCATGAGCCCCTTGCATCTGGGCAGCCATGTCCAGACCACACAACCCATGCTGTAGTCTAGCTCTGGTTCCTGCTTCTGGTCTCCAGAGTCATCGTGACTGCTGCCTGCCCCAAGTCACTTCTCCTGTCTCTTGTTAGGTCTGACAGCCCAGAGAGCAGTCAATCAATTTCCAGCTGCTTAGGTAAGTTGTAGTCGGTGTCTGCTGCTTGTAACCACAGAGCTCCATCTAATATGAATCTCCATCAGTCTTCCATCCAGAAAGCAATATGCAGAGGGGTCAAGAGCATGCTCATGGGAGTCTTACAGTCCTGAGTTTTAGTCCCAGCTCTACCATTGTGGTCTCCGGCAACTCTGAGTCTCAGGTTTACTGTATGGAACCCAGTTGCCCTCAAGTCAATTCCGACTCATGGCAATCCCATGAGTTTCAGAGTAGAACTGCTCCATAGTGTTTTTAAGGCTGTGACTTTTCAGAAGCAGATTTCCAGGCCTTTCTTCTGAGGTGCTTCTGGGTGCACATGAACCTTCAACCTTTTGGTTAGCAGCCAAGCTGATGAACCATTTGTACCACTCAGGGACTCCTTCACCGTAGGTAAGTGGGGATAACAATGGGACTACCAGATAGGGTTGTTGTATGGATTAAATGAGTTCATATATGTAATATTCCCTCCAGGACTCTGTTATCTGAGAGCACTGTTGTTATTAAAAGGTGGCAGAGGCATGGCTCAGTGGGTTCACTTTTGATAAAGAAATAGAAGGCTTTGATGAAAGCACTGCTTAGTGTGAACTGGTTGTTCTATAACAAAAGGTAATCATTGGTTGCAGAAATAGAAGGAGACTATTAAGTACAAAAGGAGCCATGGTGGTGCATTGGTTAGACACTCGGCTGCTAACTGAAAGGTTGGCAGTTCAAACCCACCAGCCGCTCCATGGGAGTAAGATGTGGCAGTCTGCTTCCATAAAGATTACAGCTTTGGAAACCCTATAGGGCAGTTCTACTCTGTCCTATAGGGTTGCTATGATTTGGAATTGACTTAATAGCAACAGGTTTAAAAATTATTTTATTATTTTTTATTTTTTCGTCCTCAAGCATAAGGGAGGTGCTCATGATTTTAACTCAACATAAACCCTCAACAGTATCCCAGGGTCTGTTGGATGCCCTGGCTGACCCAAAGATAAGTAAGATACAATCCCTCCCCACAAATTTCTGAGAGTTTGGCAGGTAAGGCAGGCAGGAAATGGACAGAGGGGTGAATGTTAAAGCGAGGGTGTGCCCACAGTTGTGCGTGTATTTGTGTGTGTGTGTGTGAGAGAGAGAGAGAGAGATTCTCTACAACTAAAGGCCTGGGAGAGCCACACAGATCTGAAACGAAACATCTTGTATTGTGAGGAGTTGCCTGGTACAAATGATGATCACGAGAGATTGTAGACAAGGTAAATGAAAAAGGTAAGAGTTGGATATGACTTGCTCCGAACATCTCTTCCCAATCTACTGGGAAGATTAGGGACTTGGCCCCTCAGTAAGCTGCGATATGCAGATGACACAACCTTGCTTGCTGAAAGCTAAGAGGACTTGAAGCACTTACTGATGAAGATCAAAGACTACAGCCTTCAGTATGGATTACACAGCAACATAAAAGAAACAAAAATCCATACAACTGGACCAATAAACCACATCATGATAAATGGAGAAAAGATTGAAGTTGTCAAGGATTTCATTTTACTTAGACAATCAATGCCCATGGAAGCAGCAGTCAAGAAATTAAATGATGCATTCCATTGGGCAAATCTGATGTGAAAGACCTCTTTAAAGTGTTAAAAAGCAAAGATGTCACTTTGAGGACTAAGGTGGACCTGACTCAAGCCATGGTATTTACAATTGCCTCATATTCATGCGAAAGCTGGACGATGAATAAGAAAGACTGAAGAAGAATTGATGCATTTGATCATGGTATTGGCGAAGAATACTGAACGTAGCATGGATTGCCAAAAGAATGAACAAATCTGTCTTGAAGAAGTACAGCCAGAATGATCCTTAGATGTGAGAATGGCGAGACTTCATGTCACGTACTTTGGACATGTTATCAGGAGTGACAGTCCCTGGAGAAGGTTATCATGCTTGGTAAAGTAGAGGGTCAGTGAAAAAGAGGGAGATTCTCAGTGAGATGGACTGACACAGCAGCTGCAACGATGAGCTTAAACACAAAAACGATTGAGAGGATGGCGCAGGACTGGTCAGTGATTCATTCTATTGTACATAAGGTTACTGTGAGTTGGAACTGACTCAATGGAACCTAACAACAACAAACGTCTCTTTCCAATCTACTGGCCCATGTTAGCTTAGGGGCTTGGCCTCTCATTAAGTGTGTAAGTCACACTCTGGGATCTTAGGAATTTGCTCAGTCCTAGAATCTCTTTTCTTCCATGTCAAATACGAGATGTGCCTTCAGTGTCCCCATGGCAGGAAAGAGGCAGGAAACCCTGTCAGTATGTTGCAAATACTCAGTTTCGTTCAACCCCACTGTGGTATATTCGGGCCTTCTTTGTGGTGGGTTTGGTGCATGGGACTGTAGGTACCAGCCTCGGCTCCTCAAATTACACACTTTCCACTGGAAGAATCAGGTGCTTAATTAAACATAAAACAGCACTGCAGTGTGATGCGTGTTAGGCAAAAAGCACACTCAAGATCGCTCTGAAAATGTTCTGCATCCTACTTTGGTGAGTGGCGTCTGGGGTCTTAAAAGCTAGTGAGATCTAAGATGCATCAATTGGTCCCAACCAACCTGGGGTAAAGGAGAATAAAGAACACCAAAGTCACAAGGAGAGTATTAGCCCAAGAGCCAGAAAGGGCCACATAAACCAGAGACTCCATCAGCCTCAGACCAGAAGAACTAGATGGTGCCCGGCTACCACCAATGACGGCCCTGACAGGGAACACAACAGAGAGTCCCTGATGGAGCAGGAGAAAAGTGGAGTGCAGAACTCAAATTCCAGTAAAAAGACCAGACTTAATGGTCTGACTGAGACTGGAGGAACCCCAGAAAGCATGGCCCCTGAACTCTCTGTCAACCCAGAACTAAAACCATTCCCAAGGCCAACTCTTAAGACAAAGATTAGACTGGACTATGTGACATAAAATGATACTCGTGAAGAGAGTGCTTCTTAGCTTAAGTACTTGAGACTAAAAGGGCAGCTCCTGTCCGGAGGTGAGATGAGAAGACAGAGAGGGTCAGGAACTGGTTGAATGGAGATGGGAAATCAGGGGTGGAAAGGAGGAGTATGCTATCACAGTATAGGGAGAGCAATAGGGTCACATAACAATGCATGTATAAATTTTTGTATGAGAGACTAACTTGAATTATAAACTTTCACTTAAAGTACAACAATAAAATTACAAAAAAAAGATCGCTCTGAAAGCCGCATGTGGCCAGGGCACTGGGCTCACCACTGGTGTCAGGTGAGTTCTGAATGCCCATGGTCCTTCCCAGCAGACATCTCTGGCGGGACCAGACTCTGGTTGTTTTTCCCGCATTACCGACTGTGAAAGGCCAGCTCATCCCCTGAGTATTTGATTATCACTGAACATTTAAGGCTTTAAAACATTTCCTTCCAAACAATAACTTGCCCATTTATGGAGCACAAAGAGGTACTAAAGCCTGAAAAACAGCAGCATTGCCTATCTTCAAACCTTCCCTCCTGCTCGGAGAGTGGGCACATTAAGGATTTTTAAAAGCTGGGAAATTTGAGATCCTATTTGCAAGTCAAGTTGAAAGCACCAGATTAACATCCTCAAGCACCTGCTGTGTCAACCACTACCTTTCATGCTCTTGAACATTCAGCTTCTGCTGAATTCGTCCTTGTGAACACACACCTGCCCCAGACATGACCCTGCAACAGTCAAAGTTATTGCAGTCCAAAACCCCCTTCTCAGGGGAGCAAAGACACACCAAAATCAGCTTGCGAGTCCTGCATAGCAGTTCACTCACCTTACACATGTTTTACTGAAAGGGGAGCAGTCAGAACCCATCGCTATGGGCAGTAGAAGAAAGGAATCAAACAGCAATTAAATATTAAACTTATATTGGGTGATGATTACATGCAGTTAAATTTCATCAGAGGAAAAGAGGGATGAAGGGAAGGGAGAGACAGTACAAGGAGGAGGTAAAGAGAAAGAGAAGGCAGAAATCTGTGAATTATTTAATTTACCAAATATCTCTGGACGGTTTACTGTAAGCTGTGCACGAGCGTCTGTCCCTACAAAGGGCACGTTCCATTGGTGCTAATGGGTCACCCTTCCCTGACTGTATGAGCTTCCTGTGGTTGCTGTAACAAATTACCACAAACTGGGTAGCTTAAAATAAATTTATTCTCACACAGCTCTGGAGGCCACAAGTCCAAAATCAAGGTGTTGGCAGGGCCATGCTTCCTTCGGAGGCTCTAGGGAGAATCAAATTCCTTGGCTCTTCCCCTTTCTGGTGGCTCCTTGGTTAGTGGCTGCATCTCTCTCTGCTCCATCTTCATATGACCTTCTCCTCTGTGTATCTGTATTATTGTATTACTTCCCTTTGCCTCTCTCTTATAAGGATGCTTATGATGGCATTTAGGGTTCACCTGGACAATCCAGGATAATCTCCCCATCTCAAGATCCTTAACTTAATCATATCTGCAAAGACCCTTCTTCCAAATAGGGTCACATTAACAAGTTCCAGGGATCAGGCGTGATATCTTTCTATCTTTGGGAAGCCATTATTAAGTCTCCTACATTTACTGCTTACCATGTACCAGGTATGATGCATCCATGAGCTCACGGAGGTTTGATTATCACCCCCTGCTGTTGATGAAAGGTCCTTGGGTGGTGCAAACGAGTGCTGCTAACCGACAGGTCAGTGGTTCAAACCCACCAGATGCTCTGCAGGAGAAAAGACTCAGCAATCTGTTTCCATGAAGATTACAGCCTAGGAAATCCTATGGGGAAATGCTATGAGTCGGAATTGACTCGATGGTACCCAACAAGAAAAACAACAATAACCTAAAGGCTAGGCAATTAAAGGCCACCCAGCAGTGCTGTGAAAGAAAGACCTGGCAATCTACTTTCTTAAGGAATACAGCCAAGAAAGTCCTACAGAGCAGTTTTACTCTGTAACACATGGGGTCACCATGAGTTGGGATGGACTCAACAGCAATGGGTTTATGGGTTTTTTTGGTTGTTGATGAGGCACAGAGTTAGTTTGGAACCTGGGCATTGAATGATCGAGAGTCTCTGGGCTCTTAGCCCCTGTGTTCTAAAGCCGAGAGTGATGCAGGCAGAGGCTGACAGCAAGAATGGGATTGGGCCCCCAAATGAGATACAGAGGTTAATATCATCTAGAGACTATTTCAGGGATCAGTTTCCCGAGAATAACCTTGGTGAAGAATGGACCTGGACTCTGCCCTCAAGTCCTGTTCTTCTTGGGGTCAGCTAATGGTGAGCATGTTTTCCAGACTCAACTCCCAAAGACACCTGAGGGGCCAGGCCCTGAGTCCCAAGATTTCTGTGCCCTTGGAAGCTGTGTTATCTTTTCAGAGATGCAGCAAAGCAGCTCAGGAAGACAGATGTGTGGCATCTGTTCCTGCGTAAGCTCTATCATGTGCTTGGCTGGATTTAGAGGTAAAGAAATATCTCTGTCACAGAGGACACATACTTTATATTTCTATAAAAACGTGGATAAGCCCTGTCCTCATTTCTCTCCAGCCTCAAAAGAATGAAAAATGTACATGATGCCTTTTTTTTCTTTTTTTACTACAAAACGTTTGAGTAGAAAGGGGCTTTACAGTTAATTGAGTGCAGGGGGCTTGATAAGAATGTTTTCCTTGAATGCCAACTATTATGGGCTATATTTCTTCCTTATACCGAGGAGTAAATATCATGGAGAAAGGTTAGAACCTCCCACTCCTGCCCTTGGATTCTGTTCTAGGTGGGTCAGGGCTGGAGTCCAGGACCATCCTGGTTATCATGGTATATGAAGGAAATAGACAAAATAGAGAATCTTAGGAGGAGAGGACAGTAGGCAGTTTGGACCCCTTGCCATATGAGAATTAACTGTAGTAATTAGATCTGTCTTGCCTGGGGGTCTTGAGTCTTCTCTTAAGACTTAAAGGTAGGGAAGGATGCAAAGAAAGAGAGGAAATAACCTAATGTGATTTGAATGTGATCCTGAAACAGGTACATTCTACCTTCAACTGAATCCCTGGGTGGTGCAACAGGTAACACACTTTGTTGGTAAATGAAAGGTTGGAAGTTTGAGTCTACCCAGAGTTGCCTCAGAAGAATGGCCTGGTGATCTACTTCCAAAAAATCAGGCACTGAAAACCCAGTGGAGCACAGTTCTACTCTGACACACCTGGGGGTGCCATGGATTGGAAATGAATTCTCGGCTACGGGTTTACCCTCCAATATTTGAATGATGTCATGTTTTAACTGAAACAGAATGACTCCATGTGGCTACCCTCTGTAAAACAACAACAACAACTCCAAATCTATTGCAGTTGAGTTGATTCTGACTCATAGCCACCCTGTAGAACAGAGTAGAATTGCCCCATAGGATTTCCTAGGCAGTAATCTTTATGGAAGCAGACTGCCACATCTTTCTCCCACTGAGTAGCTAGGTAGGTTGAAACCACTGATCTTTTGGTTAGCAGCCAAGTGCTTAACTACTGTGCCACCAGGGATCCTTGTGTGGCTCCCAGTGAAGACTAATGGATAGGGTCTTTGGGAAGAACTTGGTGGCAGTGGAAGCTGTCCCACAATGGAACATCTTCTCTTGCAAGGCAATGAGCTCCCCATCGCTGAATGCGTGTGTGAGTTGAATGACACTTCTGTGGAATGGCAGGGGGAAAGCCTTCCTCAGGAAGAGAGCAAACTGTCAGATCACCTCCGGGGGACCCCTTAACTTGCAGAGTCTAGTACAGAGGAGAAGAAGGCCGGAAACTTCAAGTTCACGGTGTTGAAAGGGCAGGGAAGTGGGAGAGGAGACGGTTTGTTAGACGCTTCCTCAGCTGATAAACCTGTCTGTTGTGCTGACTGCCAGAGAGGAATGGGAAGAGAGGAGTCAAAGAGGCTACTCTGTTTCTAATCTTACTGCTGAGCCCACAGAAAGGTACACAAGGTCAGGTACAGCCCATGAATTCACCCTTGGCTGATTGGGGGTGGTCAGCTTTGAGTACTCCAAAGAATTCCTCCAATACTCCAGCCAGATAGACATCACGCACCTCAAGTAGCCTTCACCTCTAAACTGGTGTTATCGATTAAAGAGGCTGCTCCTATTGACTTGGATCTTTATTTAAACCCAAGAGAAAATATTCATCTTAATAAACCCACTGAGTGGCTTTTATGTTTTTCGTCCTCCCGAAAAGGGCCTGTGTCAACAGGGACAGAGCTTTGAAAGAGCTATTGCAACATTTAATTCAGATTCAGCAAATGTTTACCGAGAGCCACGTGCCCTAGACATTGCCATGTAGTTTATCTCATTTACCTTCCTACAATTCTACAAGACCATCCAGTCCTGTTGTTTCCATCTCCTGAATAGCTTTCTAACATTTTCACTTCTCTCATCTAATGCTGCCAGCTTGATTTCTCCCGCTAACAGGCTCTATCAAGTCTACCACCACCCATCTGTCAGCTTGCCATACTGTAGTGGGTTGCGTGTTGCTCTGATACTGGAAGCTATATCATCAGTATTTCAAATACCAGCAGGGTCAGCCATAGTAGATAGACTAGGAAGGCCTGGTGATCTAAAAATTAGATAAGGAAAACCCTGTGGACCACAACAGAATATTGGTCAATATCGTGCTGGAAGATGAGCCCCCTAGGCTGGAAGGCACTCAAAATACACTGTGGCTGTAACAATGGACTCGAGCATACCAATGATCATGAACATGGCGCAGGACCAGGCAATGTTTCATTGTGTTGTATATGCGATCGCCATGACCTGAAGCTGACTCGATGACAATTACCAACAACAAATACACTCTAAACGCCTATTCTGCAGTCTTTACTTCTCTTCCTACAACTTATGACCATCTGGAACACTATGAATTCATTTGTTTAGCTTGTTGATTGATGATTTCCCTCCCTTTACCAAATTTATTAATGCTGTAATGGTAAGAACTTTGTCATGCCAGTATCACCAATGCCATTAATTGTGGGATCAATGAATGGATACCATCCCTCTTATATCCAATGTGGCTTTTCTAAAATGAGCGGCTAAGTAAGTCATGCCCAAACTGGAAAGTCTTCAATGGCTCTTGCTAGATACAGTCAAAATCTAGAACGGACCTTAAAGAATCTTCGTGAGCTGGTCTGTGTTTCTCTCTCAGCCCCACTGACCTCTTCCCCATATCTGACTACTTCTTCCATCACAGTGAATGTGGTAGTTACTGCTGCTGTTCAATTTTACTCCAGTTCTCCTCTAGCCATCTGGAAGAACTGTCCTTACCTCCCCCCAACACCCTCCCGCCCAGTTTGGATTTAGGTGTGCCCTTGTGACTTACTCTGACCTATGAAACATAAGCGGTTCATGTGATCTGCTGTTTAAAGTCGGGACCCCCACCCTGACTCAGTGAGTTGGCTTTTAAGAATTTTGAAGGGAAGACTTTATATTCATCTCTGTTACATTAAATCATCAGTTCACAATTACAGCTTGTCAGTTCCCTTTTGGAAAGCCAGTTCAATCATCTGACATATTAGCTATCTCTCACCTACTCTGCATGCTACACTATTTTGATAAGTTATTGGTGTAAATGTTGAATGAGATAAGATTAGTGCATGATAAATGTCATCTAGTGCACATTTTTCTCTTTTTATATGATAGATTGTTTTATAATACACAGGAATATATACACACATATGTATGTGAATATATATACATAGATCGTATATACATATATGTACCTGTTGCCTGGTGGCAAAGTTGTTAAATGGTTGGCTGCTAACCAAAAGGTTGGCAGTTCAAACCCACCAGTTTCTCCTCGGGAGAAAGATGTGGCAGTCTGCTTCCATAAAGATTGCAACCTTGGAAACCTATGGGGCAGTTCTACTCTGTCCTATAGGGTCACTATGAATCAATTCAATGGTAATGGGTTTGGGTTTTATGTGTTTTGTATGTTATCTGTTGCAACGTACATGGTATAAGAAACAATGCAATTAACACTTCTACCCACCACTCCACTTAACAAATGTCATGTCACAATACCACTGTTGTCCCTGCATGCTTCCCCTGATCACATCCCTCTTCCCTCTCTCCAAGGAAAATGGTTATCTAGAATGTTGTATCTATTAACCCATTGTCTTCCTTCATTATTTTATTCCTTATCCATCTCTAAACATACTACTTTTCCATGATTTTGTATTCTATATAAATGGGATCCTCCTGTATGTACCGTTCTGCAAAGTTTTCATCCGCTAGTATGTTCCGGAGATCCGTTGTCACCGTGTGGAGCAGCCCACTGTATGACTGTCCTGTCCTTTATTTAGCTATGCTTCTGTCAATGGACAGATGAGTTGCTTCCTATTGTTGCTACTGCAAGCAATTCTGCTGGGAACATTCTTGTCCATGCGTCCAGGGGCATGTATCAAGTTTCCTTGCAGGTATACAAAAAAACCCAAAAAAACCAAACCCACCACCGTCGAGTTGATTCCAACTCATGGCAACGCTATAGGACAGAGAACAACTGCCCCATAGGGTTTCCAAGAAGCTCCTGGTGGATTCATACTGCCCACCTTTTGGTTAGCAGCCGTATCTCTTAACGACTACACCACCAGGGTTATAGGATAGTCCTAGAAAAAGGCCACATACCTTCAACTATAGTAGATAATGATGAACTATTTTCAGAGTTGTTAGAATTTCCATCCTCAACAGCAGTAAATGACAGTTCATGTCACTGCCAATGCTTGATATTTCCAGACTTAATGTTTGTCAATCAGGTAGACAAAAAATTATATCTAATTGTGGGTTTATTTTGATCTCGTTGATGATCAATGAGTTTTAACAGCTTTTTATGCATAGCATATATTAGCCATTTACATTTATTCTGTGAAATGACTGTTCATATTCTTACCCATTTTTTAATTGACTTTTTTTTTTTTTGCTTCATTTCTTTCAGAGTTTAAGCGTTCTTTATACACTCTGGTTACTAAACCTTTATAAACTAAATGTGTTACAAATATCGTGTCCAAGACGGTGTCTTGAATTTTCACCTATTTTCAGAAATGGTGTTCTCAACTTTTTTTTTTCAATCCCTAAGATTTCATGGAAGAACTTACATGTTAGGCTGAAGTCCACAAACATTATGCCTTTGATATTCCAATTTTCTACCAGTTGGGTAACATTAAAATCTATAATGCTCATAATCCATTTTGATATTCATTCTTTCTATACTTTTCCTGGAGACTCATGGGAAGTTCATCAGTGTGTAGTTTCTAGACCATTCCTTTGACCTCTTTTTGCAATTGAGTCATTGCACATCTCTCTGTTCTTCTCCCTCCTCCCTTCCTGTGATGGCGGAAACCTTAATACAGTCTTTACCTTCAGCATTTACGCCAAACCTCTGCCATTTCTGAAAGCTCCTTCTACTTCTTCCAGCCACAAGTCTATGAATCTGTTATCAGCCATTTTATATTAAATAAATGACACCAAATGGAAAGTTTAATTAGTTCGCTTGCTTCAAGATAAAAATGCAAATAAAAAAGTTTTCAGTTTCACCTGTTTATGAGCCAAAGGCAAAATTAATTAAACCAATGGAGAAAAGTAAATAAACATTTTGAAATAAGGGAAATAAACACTCTAAAGTGTGAGGTTAGGGCTTATGAAACATAAGAAAGGCAATTATTTATAGTTGTGTGTTTCTGCCTGATAATTTAATCACATGGACTCTGTCCTCTCTCCCACTGGAATGAAAAAGAAGAACAAAGGTCTTAGAGCTTTTTAGGGATAAACAAGGTGATCGAGATCGGTTTATCATCAACTGCATTTCTACATCCCAACAAAATATTTTTGGACAAAATGCCAATGGATTGTTGAACTCTGTTATTTTTATTAAGATAAAACTTTTCCCCCCTTCTCTTTATATAACACTGTGAAATGGGAATTCGGTGCATAATTTTTCTGTCTTTACAAGACAAAAAATGTTCCTATTGTGTAGTTGGCTGCCTTGGTATTTAAATTAGACTAGTCATAGAGGAAATCACAAGCGTTTACATTGGGATTGACATTGGAGATGTCAGATAAAAAAGAAAGCCTCCATGAAAAATCGTCACTGCATCCGTATGCAGACACGGCTCTTGCACGATGGCATTTCCATTTCTTGACAGCAGGAGACTCTCCATCACTGTTTGGTGGAGGAAGGGACTCGGCCTTCCTGTTCCCTATGCCAACCAGGGCCAGCTGCTGGGACACAAGGAAGACAGGCTCAGAAACGCTCCCGCCTCCCTGAACGCAGGGAGGTAAGACTCAGTGGAGACTCCCCCTCTGCCCTGCTGTCTTTGTGAGGATGCAACCTACCTCTTATTCAGCTCGGTCTAAGAGGTTAATTGGAGGCACTAGTCCATCATTTTTCTAGAGCCATGAAAAATGAAATTCAATTAGCAATTTGTTTCCAGCACAGAGGAAGAAAGGGGTGACGTGCCACAGGGAACACTGAACCACTAATAAACAGGGATATGCCCCAGGTCTGCAGGTGGAGTGACGAAAGGAAGCTAACTGAGAGCAGGAGCAGTTGCACAGGTGAGCATCCCCTTCCCCCCACAAACCATGAGGTGAAAGGAAGCTGAGAGGAGCACATGTTGAAGCTGGGGATTCTTAGGAGTCCAGGGATTTGCTGCTATCAAGAAACCTGGGGAAAATGCAGCTGGAAGCTGGGAATGGCAATGAAGGATCCACTCATAGCAACAGCTGAAGCTTCTGGTGGAAATAGACGAAAGTAAATATTTAGGGACAAAGAGGAAATCCAGAAGGCAGTGCAGTCAATGCACATCTGAACCCCTGGGGAGGATGGCTCCTGGAGGCCTAGCTGAGACTAGATGGAGAATGAGCAGGCAGGGCAGGTGTGGGTGGGACCTGGGTGGCCGTCCCCCAAAGCCCCAGGTGGACCATTGTTCACACCAGGCTCCTTGTATTCCGGATGCTCAGAACATAGTGGTCATTGAGCATGTAGCTGCTGTCAATCAGGGGCAGTAGGGAGGGGTTACGGTGAATCCCTTGGGTCAGGCCAGTTTTCCTGTCCCACCCACGTGGTCTGAGTTATATTGCATACTGATTAAGACTCCAAGCTCTGCAGTCAGAGATACCTGGATTCACACCCCGAGCCCATAACCTATTACGTCTGTGACCTTGGGCAGTGATGGAATCTTGCTGAGCATTGATTTTTACACTGGAAATAGGATAATAATAATGGTTCCTGTATGATAGGTTACTTTTGAAAATGAAATAAACTAATGCATCTGTGCAAATGGTTAAGTGCTCGACTACTAGCTGAAAGGTTGGCGGTTCAAACACACCCAAAGGCACCTTCGAAGACAGGCCTAGTGATCTGCTTCTGAAAGGTCACAGCCTTGAAAAGCCTACAGAGCACAGTTCTACTCCGACACACATGGGGTCACCTTGGGTTGGATTCCACTCGACAGCAACTAACAACAATGCATCTGCAAAGGCCTCATTCCACTGCGCTGGCACACTAAAGAACTCTCAATAAGTGTTAGCTGCTGCTATGATTCTTAATATTTTTTTAATTTGGAAAATGCAATAGACATTTTTTTTAAGACAAGCACTTAAAGCCACAGTTTGTAGAGGAAAGTACTCGGAGATTTCCGTACACGCTCACGTGTTCCTTTGGGGCTCCTGTACCATCTGCAGCGCCTCGGATGGACAATGGTGTAACTTTGAAAATGGATATTCCACATGCTGCTGTAGGCAGTTGGAGTGGTAAAACCATTTTGGAAAACAATAGGCATCACACATCACAAAAATGGCCCTACTCTTGCCCCATGCATCCTAGGTCTAATAATTTCCTGATGAAATTCTTCACATGAAGAAAGGAAACAAAATATAAATGCTTTAGATGTTCATGACACTGCCATCTCTAATAGCTGGAAGTTGAAAACCTCCTAAATTGGGGTGTTTTTGAAATTAATTCCTTGGAGCCACCACCATGAAGGAGTCTTGGTGGGAGCTAAAGGGACCCACTGGAGGGTACAGAAAAGAGACAAGGACATTTTGTATTATTTCTATAATGGCAGCCAAATTATAAGAAGACTCATTGTTTACCAGTAAAGGCCTGGGAAGTCAACACAGACACTTTCATCCTGTGAAATATTATACAGCAGGGAAAAAGAATAAGGCAGCTCTCAATCTAAAGACAAGGAATGCGACCAAGACATATCAAGTGGGAGAAAAAGGCAAGCTAAAAACAGTATGTCCCACATAATCCCATGCATATAAAATATTTCCATGTTTTGCTTGTAAATGCAGACAAAACCTGTCTCCAGAACCCGTTGCTGACGAATTGATTCTGACTCATCGTGACCCTATAGGACAGAGTAGGACTGCCCCATAGGGTTTCCAAGGCTGTAATCTTTATGGAAGCAGACTGCCACATCTTTCTCCCATGGAGTGGCTGGTGGGTTCTAATCTCTGGCCTTTTGATTAGCAGCCGAGCTAATGCTTTAACCACTGTGCTACCAGGGCTCCTTAAAAAACTGTCTAGAAGGACAGAAATGAAGCTAATACAGGCTTATATTGGGCCAGGGTTATAGAATCAGGTATGAGGCAGTAGTAACAGCAACTTGGTTTTGCTACTGTGGTCTGACTATTTATCTGAAAGTAATTATGTTTACTTTCGATATTTAAAGGAAAAATAGAAATCAATAGAACATATTCAGTTTCTACATACAGTTTGTTAAAATACAGTTTCTGGAGCTAAAAAAGTTGGAAAAATCAATGGCCTGGATGTTCAACCATAGGAAAATGACCAAATAAATTAGGCTCAGCCAGGTGATGGACCATTATGCAGTTATTAAAGATTATAAAGACTGTGAAGCAATCTGGGATGTGCTTATGATACATTAGGTACAAAAAGTAAAATATAAAATGTTACCTATACTGTAATAGGATGCAGGTGGACACAGATGAAAAGAAAAGATATAAAAATAGCAATGTCAGAGTAGAATAATTAGGGCTAACTTCTAATTTTAAAACTGAAATGATACTTTTTAACTTAAAAAAGTAGATCAAACTGCCACTTTGTTTTGGGACTGTGTAGCACTCTTACAAAACAAATCTCACTTTTGACTCAGTCTCTCAGATACACACAGGCTATGTTCAGAGAAGTATGTCATTTAAAGGCATTTTCTGGTTCATTTTTTCTGAAAGCAGATGGCCCTTTCTGGAGGTGAGCTATCATCCCTAATGTATCTGGTTTGCATGGCTACAGTTGCCAATTTGGGGCTTCTGGAGAATCTCCTAAGGTCTCAGAAAGCATGCCTTTTGAATCAAATTTTCTATAGGCAAGTCACAATGACCCGTGTAGGTCCGTTAGAGGGTACCATAGACAGACATGCAAAGATAAAGATGTAAAGATCTCTAGAACACAGCTCCTATGGAGGAGCCTGGATGCATGCCCCGCCCGGAAAGCAGGAAGCACAGTGTGGCACCGTGTAATCTTACAGTTCCAGTTATTTTGAACTAGAACCATAAGATTATTGACAAGCTTTCAACCATGACACCCACCATCTGTCAGTTTGTCCTACAGTAGTGGCTTACTTATAATGCTGGAAGCTATGCCACCAGTATTTCAAATACCAGCAGGGTCACCCATGGTAGACAGGTTTCAGTGGTACTTCCAGACAAAAAAGACTAGGAAGAAAGGCCCGGTGATCTGCTTCTGAAAATTAGCCAATGAAAACGCTATGGATCACAACAGAATACTGTCTGATATATCACTGGAAGATGAGCCTCCTAGCTTGGAAACAAAAAATCTGTTGCTGTTGAGCTGATTCCGACTCTATAGGACAAAGTAGAATTCCCTATAGGATTTCCAAGGAGCAGCTGGTGGATTCAAACTGCTGACCTTGGTTAGCAGCCAAACTCTTAACCACTGCACCACCAGGGCTCCTGGGTTGGAAAGCACTCAAAATACACAGTGGCCACAACAATGGACTCGAGCATACCAATGACTGTGAAGATGGCGCAGGACCAGTCAATGTTTTGTTCTGCTGTACATGGGATCTCCGTGAGTTGGAGCTGACTCGAAGGCAAGTAACAACAGTTCAGTCATGAAATATAAAGGCGATGCCATTATCAGGCAAATACAACCTCCCAGGTGGAGCAGACTCATTTGGGGGATTATAAACCAACAAGTGACCTGTGGAATCCTCGTTCTGACATACGCACAATGGATAAAGGGTTTCATTTTTAAAAGAGTTTGGGAATATACCAGAGAACACCCCTCCTGTTGCTTCACAATGCACGACTGTAAATGGAAGAGCCTGACGACCCCACCATTAAACAGACGCACAGACCATAAACAGGTTTAATCTCCCACACTTGACTCCAGTCCACTTTGTATCCTATGGCACTCATACATACTGTAATTATAATATTTCGAGTAACTATAACCTTATCAATTGCTTATAATAAGTCAGCACTATGCTAGGGGACTTTCAAATATTATCTCATTTTCTCCCTTTCAACAATCCTGTGTGAGAGGTAATGTTATTTCCATTTTTTAGATGTAAAAACTGAGGCTCAAAAAATTGAGTAATCTTGGCCAAAGGCACACAGCTAGGAAGTAGCAGAGCCGGGGTTCTCACCCTCAGATGAACCCCTGTGCAACAGTGTGTCTCAATCAGGTGAGATGCACGTGTTCCTAGAAACACATGAAGAGAAATGGGCTTAAACTAAATGTTTACAATGTAAGAATATTTTTTTCCCCTTCCAAAACCCATTTCTGGTATCACTTCCTCCAGGGAAATTTCAAGCATCCCCGACAAACAAATCACTTCCCCAACTGTGCTACTTCTACTGTTTCTCATCATACTGCCTTGTAGACGTATTTTTTAGATTTTTTTTTTTTTTCTATTCAACTTCCACCTTCTCTAGACATCATTTTATCTTTGTGGGAACTCAGCAAATCTGGTTATGTCCTCCTGGTAATTTCACTGCCAAAAATTGATGAGTAGTAAGTAGAAGTGAGACTTTGGCCTGCTTACTTTGGACATGCCATCAGGAAAGACTAATTGCTAGAAAAGGACATCATGTCTGGTAAAGTAGAGGGTCAACGAAAATGAAGGATACCCTTAATGAGATGGGTTGACACAATAGTTGCAACAATGGATTCAAACACACCAAAGATCATGAAGATGGCATAGGACTGGGCAACATTTCATTCTGCTATACATAAAGTCGCCATGAGTTGGAGCCATCTTAAGGGCAACCAAACGCAAAAGTAACCAAGTAAGTGAGGTGTCACGTGAAACAAAAATCATAAATGCCTTGGTCCTTAAACAACTAGAAACTCATTATAAACTTTTCAGTTCCTGAATAAACAACGTCTGTATTCGTTTCTATTTGCACAGCCTAGCATAAAGCATGGCACTGAGAAGAAAATCAATAAAAACGTGCTGAAAAATGAGTGAATCAATGAAGGAATGCATCATCTTATGCAGGAGGAAGGTTTTATAAAACTGATTGTGAACAGATAAATCGTAGGCACGAAACAGCAGGAAACACATCTGACCTGATTTATTGGCATATGACCAACTGACACAAGGTTGATTATAACCATTATTCAAGATATTTCAAAGGACTTTTCCTTCTCTAGTCTTGGGGATGATTGTCTTTCCAGAGTCCTGAGTTGGGTTGTGCCTCGTGTCATGTGATCTGGCAGCGGGGAGGGTGTGTGGGTGGGTGAGGCTTATCTGTGATTAATCCAGGTTTCGTCTATACCAAGGAGCTGCAAAGACCCAAAGACTCTGTTTCTCGGATGAGCCTTAATTTGGCACAAGTGGGGACTCAGAAATATCAGCTTATGGTCCACATGGATCCACAGGGATGAGCCAAGATTCAGCTGAGGAGCAAAGTCCCTGAGTTGAGCCCAATCATACACACAGCAGATGCACTGCAAGACTCCACTTTAAATTAATCAAAACACACAGATTTCAAGTTTAAAAATAAAAATTAAATCAAATCCGTTGCCATTGAGTCAACTCTGACTCACAGCAACCCCACAGGAAAGAGTAGAACTTCCTCACATCGTTTCCAAGGCTGTAATCTTTATGGAAGCAGACTACCACATTTTAATCCCAAGAAGACCCTGGTGCGTTTGAACCACTGACCTTTCAGTTAGCAGCCAAACACTTAACCACTGCACCATCAGGGCTCCTTAAATAAAAATTGTTGTTGTTGTTAGGTGCCATCAGGTTGGTTCCAACTCATAGTGACCTTATGTACAACAGAACAAAACCCTGCCCAGTCCTGCGCCATCCTTACAACATTGCTATGTTTGAGTTCATTGCTGCAGCCATTGTCAATCATCTCACTGAAGGTCTTCCTCATTTTTGCTGACCCTCTAGTTTATCAAGCATGATGCCTTAGGGAGAGAAATATCTTGGGGATGTCTAAACCCACCCCCCTCCTCCCAAAAAAAAAAAAACATTGCTGTTGAGTCGATTCCAACTCATAGCGACCCCATAGGACAGAACAGAACTGCCCCATAGGGTTTCTAAGAAGCGGCTGGAATGCAAACTGCCAACCTTTTGGTTAGCAGCCAACCTCTAACCACTGTGCAACCAGGCCTGCTGGGGATGTCTAGAGGGAGAGAAATAGCAGCAAGGAAAGAATGATCCTCCTTTGTTTTACAAGCACAGGAGGGAGTCCTTCAAGTGGTTTGCACGGTGGTTCCCCAGACCAGCAGCATCAGCATCACCTGGGAGCTTCTTAGACACAGATCCTCAGCCTCCACCAGACCTAAAGAATCAGTAATTCTGGGGTAGGGCCCTCCAGGTGATGTTGATGCGCATACAAGTTTGGGAACCACTGTCTTAAGTCACAAGCTCTCGTTATTAAATTTAATATAAACCTTGATTTAAAAAAAAAAATCCTCCATTCAATAAAGCGAGAAATACCAGCACTTGACTTTCCTATAAAACCTACAAAGCCCTTGAAATGAATCAGATAGTACCCTTTACACATATTTATTCCTCATGAGGATCCTATTAGGTAGGAAAATGGTTCCTCATCCATTTTACAGATAAGCAAAATAAGGTTCAAAGAGGTTGAGTTACTTGTTGCTACTCTAATCCCAGAGCCCAGTAATTTTGACTCACCCAGCATGCTGCAAGTCACACCCACATCTCCATTTTTGAAGAGCAGATGCCAAGTGGCTAAGAGAGAACCCAGGGTTATAGGTCTTGCAGGTAGGTCTTTGGGACATCATGTCACTTCCCACAGGAGCCATCCCTCTGGCAGAAGATCAGTCATAGAGGGCTGTAATGGCTTATTCACACACCTGCCTTCCCCTAGTGCTCTCTGTTAGAACAGAGCTGGGGTGGGGGTGGTTATCTCTGCATCCTAGTGACGAGAAGCACCTCACCTTACAGATGGGCACTATCCTGCCTCTATCCTGTTGGTAAAGACCAGTGATTCAGGCATTCAATGCTCTTTCCTTTTATTAGAGGTCCTTGCACTTAAAAAAAAAAAATAGCTATCACTTATGTGTAGCCTGGTGGCCTAGTGGTTAAGAGCTATGGCTGTAAACCAAAAGATTGGCAGTTCGAATCCACCAGCCACTCCTCGGAAGCCCCATGGGGCAGTTCTACTTTGGCCAATAGGGTCGCTATGAGTCGGAATCGACTTGACAGCAACAGGTTTCTTTTTTGTTGTTTTTATCACTTATGCAGCACTTGCCATTTACCAGGCTCCAATCTTACTTTTACTTTACTTGCATTAACTCCTATCTCTTCAAAACAACCCCAGTAAGTAGCATTCATGCCCCCGTTATATGGATGAGGAAACCAAGGCACAGAGAGGATAAGTGACTTGTCTGAGGTCACATAGTGATTGAGTTGAAGAAGAGGGCTTTGAGCCCATCAGCTCAGCTCAAAGCCTTGGTCTTCACCACAGTTCTAAGCTAGACCATGTTTAGATAGAGGATGATGTAAGAACTGAATACTGTAAGCTTAGAGCCATAAACTAATATAAATGAACAGCCGGTAGACATGAAAAACACCAAAAGACTAGAAATCCAGGTTTATAGTGACTAAAGGAGAGAATTAATTTCTGTTTTGCCACATGGAGTGATATTAATAGACAGGCACCTTCCCAAAAGGTAATCACATCGCTGCTCTGCTTCAGAGCTGTCCCTGGGGCCTGGAAGATCGAGTCAAAGATGTGTGATCAGGCAGGATAACAACATCTCCTTTGCCTTGTGGGCAGGGACTTCTATGATTTCTGTCAGTGGGGTTTGTGCCATCAGATCTTTACCATTAACCACATCCTTTACTTTTACTGACCATCCTCTCATCTCGAATCTCAAAGAAAAATCCAGGGCTCCCATCCCCGAGGGCTCGACATTCTCGAGAGACGACACATCAGAGATGATTATAGATCCTGGGAGGAATGAGCTGCATCAGGGCTGGTTTCCTTGGTCGCCAGGAATGTAAGAGTGTTGAACTGTACTTTGACGTGGAGATCACAGACTGCACAGTGACTCTCCTGTTCCCTTGATCTCCTCACGACTCTCTCAAGCAGACCCAGTTTTTCCTTTTCTCCAGAGGGGCAGGCCGTGGAAATTCCGCATCCAGGAGCACGCAGGCTTTTGTGCCTTTACCCTACATTCCCTCTTCTATCTCCCCTTCAAATCCTCTGGACTTCACATGCTGCTCTTGCAAAAGTCTCCAATCACCCCCAAGTCACCATGTCCTGGGACCTTTCTTCAGACTCCCCTCAAGCAGTCACTGTCCAGGCAGCCTAAACCAAGCCAACCCCTCTTCCTTAAAACAGTCTCTTCTCCTTTCTCTCCTCTCCTTCCCTCAAATTCATCTCTTCCAGCTCAACATTAATGCTAGAAGTGATGTTATTGTTAGCTGCCTTCAAGTTGGCTCCAATTTATGACGAGCTTATGTATAACAGAATGAAATGTCATGTTAGAGTCCATTGTTGCAGTCACTGTGTATTTATTTGAGTGTCTTCCAATCTGGGGAGCTCATCTTTCAGCACTACAATGGACAATCTTCTGTTGTGTTCCATAGGATTTCCATTGGCTAATTTTTGGGAGTGGATCGCCAGGCTGTTCTTCCTAGTCTGTCTTAGTCTGGAAGCTCCACTGAAACCTGGCCACCATGGGTGACCCTGTTGGTATTTGAAATACTGGTGGCATAGCTTCTAGCATCATAGCAATATACAAGTCACCACAGTATGACAGACTGACAGATGAGTGGTGGATAGAAAGAATATATCCTCTTATTCTTATCTCTAAAACTTCTCCCTGAGAAAACTTATCATTTATATAAATAATGCTGATGATGATGAGGAGGAAGAGGAGGAGGAAGATAATAATAATAAAAGCAGTTAATACTCACTGACCACTTCCCAAGGGTGGACACTGTGCTAATTCCTCTCTTCATGTTAACCCACAGATTACTCATCTCAGCCCTATTAGGAGAGCACTGTGGTAGTACTGCTTTCACACAACGGGCAAAAGTGAAGCTCAGAGGTGTTAAGTAACTTGTTCAAGGGCACACAGCAAGAGAGGAGCAAGGCCAGGACTCCAGGCCTCTGTAGCCTGTACTCTAGCCAAACAATCTAACAGAACTCCTGAGCCCTTTGTTTGGGATCTTGCCTCCCAGCAGAAGTCTGAATCCTGCACCTCTGCATTTGCAAACTTCAGTAGCCACACATTGATGATCCTGGTTTCATTTCTTCCTTCTCTGCAAATGAGTCCCTCCTACTTCCTGACTTCCCTACGCATCCACAGTACCACCTTTCCCCGCTAGCTAGGCTTGAGCCTTAGGCTTTTTTGGTTAATATCTGTAAGTCACTCAGCTCCATTACCTCCTATACCTAGTTGGGTAGCCTTCTTCCTATCAATTTTCTTTGGCAATATCTGTTCCAGGCAAACCCCCGTTCGAATGTGTGAGTCAAATGGGCTTTGCAGACTCTCAAGTGCAAACTTCCTCATTTCAGACGAGAAACTTGTGGTCCAGAGAGGTGAAGCAACCAGCCTGAGATCAAGAGCTAACTGAACTGGGGGCAAGGATTCAACTGGCAGAACTTTATTTGGGAGCTTCATTATAAACGGGACTGGTCCTACCCATATTTGTATGCTACTCAGGGCCTAGTACAGTGCCTGGCACACAGTAGATATTCACTGTAACTGATTTTTAAAAATTGTCTATCTCTAACTTTATATTCCTGCCTCGATTACCCTTTTTGTCACTTTGATCATCTCAAGGTAGCCGCTTGACTCATCCGCCTGTTTTCAAACTCTCCTTCTTCCTGATCACAGACATGAGACTCGTCTTCCCAGAGCTCCGATTTCATCCAGAACTCCTCTGCTCACACACCTCCAATGGCATTTACATGCCCAAAGGGTGAGTGAGGGCCAGACTGCCACCTGCCAGGCTTTCCCACAGTGTGGCTTCACCGAACCTCTCAGTGTCTTTCCTTTAACTTCTTATATGGCATGAATTGTTATCACATGTTCTTTTGGGGGTGATGGTGGAAGGATTTCTTTTTTTACCTTAACTTTTTAGAGTAGTTCTAGGTTTACAGAGAAATTGTGTAGAAAGTACAGCCTCCTTATACCCCCCTCCCCCTGCACATGGTTTCCCGTTTATTAGCATCTTGCGTTCCTGTGATACATTTGTTACAGCTCATGAACAATGCTGATACATTATTAACTGTTCAGTTTATTAGGGTTCACTCTTTGTGTTATATACAGAACGATGGGTTTTGACAAACGTATAATGTCCACCATTTAGTATCATACAGAATAGTTTCATTGCCCTAACAATGCCCTGTGCTCCACCTATTCATTCTTTCTCCCATCCTCCTGAACCCAGGAAACTACTGACATTTTTACTATCTCTGTAGTGTTGCTGTGGGAGAGAGGTGTGGCAGTCTGCCCTTGTAAAGATATGCAGCCTTGGAAACGCTATAGGGCAGTTCTACTCTGTCCTATAGTGTTGCTCTGAGTCGGAATCGACTTGATGGCAGTGAGTTTGGTTTTTGGTTGTTTACAGTGTTGGCTTTTCCAGGATGTCATAGAGTTGGAATCATACAGTGGGTAGCTTTTCTAGACTGGCTTCTTTCACTTAGCAATATGAATTTAAGGTACCTCCATGCCTTTTTATAGCTTGACAGCTTGTTTCTTTTTTATCACTGAATAATATTCCACTGTATGGATGTACCATGGTTTGTTTATCCATTCATCTACAGAAGGACATCTTGGCTGCTTCCAATTTTTGGCAATTATGGTTAAAGTTACTACAAACATTTGTGTGCAGGTTTTTGTGTGGACATATGTTTTTAACTCATTTGGGAATGTCTAGGAATGCAATTACTGGTTCTCATGGCAAGCCATGTTTAGCTTTGTAAGAGACTGCCAGACTGTCTCCTAAAGGGGCTGTACCATTTTCTATTCACTCTAGGAAAGAACGAAGTGTTGAAGGAATTGTTTTAAAATATTTCCTTACTTCTTAACCCCCTTCAACGTAGGTACACTGCCACCAGGTGGCAGTGAAATATCATGATTTATGTGAACCAACTCAACGCTTTAGTTATAGACCTAAGATAGGGACAAACATAAGCCCCATCTTTTATTATAGAATTATAACTTTAAAAAAGTCCAGAGAGCATAACTTAAAAACTCATGGTAGGATGTATTACATTCACTCTACAACTAAGTTATCGTGAAATTTTTCATTCAAGTTACCCGGGCGTTTCTTTTCCAGTAACTCTTTTATGTTGCAGCAGACTAGACAATTCAAGTCTACTGAAATTTGTCTAAATTAATGATAGGGAAAACCTTGCTACCTGGAGCTCTTGTTTCTTTCATTACTACCAGAAAGAGAAGAAATGGAGAAATAGGCACTCAGTAGCCTCAGGGTTAAATAGTGCCAAATCCCTATGGGGTGTTCCTTTGTTCAGAAGGAAAAACCTCTCTAATCTGCTAATTTTCATTTTCTGCCCTCCCTCCCTTTTCCTTTCTGAGGCTGGAGATGATTTAAACAATTTAAAAAGCTGGAGACATGGGACACTAACGCTTAGTAGTGGAAACTGACCTCATTCAGCAACTTCCATTAAAAAAGGCTCAGCTGGCCCATCTATGCCCAAGAACCAGTTTCAAATTGAGTTCACGTACTTCTTTGTGTATTTTTACACCCAATAGAAAGATTTTGGGGGGCAAGAAGGGGATAATTCCTTGGAAAACTTTGAGTTGCATTTTTGCATCAATAGGCACAGATATCTTTGATTCCGGGGATCACGTCCATCCAATCTCCCCGAGCACCTACTTCAGTGAAGACTAGAATGCCGAGGCTTATTTCCAGTCTAAACACTTTCCCCTCCTCAGCCCCACTCTGGTTACATCTGACAATTTTTGAGATGCTAACTGTGAGGTTTGGAAATCTCAGCTATTCAGTTTTACTCAGCCAAGTGATGAAGGCATCCACTCTGAACTCGAAAGGAAAAAGAGGAGAGAAGAAAACATGCTTATCTTTATCGCCAACAGAAGGTGTGAGGAGAAGTTAAAGCCAAGTGTGAAAACGCAACACCTTTGTGGAATGCTAATGCAACTTGGGAAGGCTATCAGCCTGGGAGCCGGCTTCCTCATCTCTGCAGCCAGGTGATAAAGCCTCCTCCGAATGACACACAAGTGTGCGCAAATGGAGGCCAAGTGTGACAAGGACAGGATCTGAGTTTCCTTTTAGAGAAAACTTAGAAAGCTTTTCTGAATTAACTTTTCTTTCTTCTGTATAAGAATGACTTAACTAGGTTAAAACAACCCAGCTGTTGGCCTTGCATAGATTACTTACCCTCTGCCAGTCTCAGTTTCTTCACCTGTAGAATGGGAACATCATTAACTACCTCTCAGTATTGTAGTGAGAGAGAGTAGGAGCTGGCTCTGAAAGAACGCATACATGTGACTTGGACTCCACTGCCGCGGCAAATTTCTATTTTAAAAATTAAATTACAAACACACAAAATAATTAATTCCCATGAGGCCACGTCTTAATTAATTAGCCTGGTCTCGTTTGAAAACAACGCCAGCCCTTTGGATTAGGGACATGCATAAAGCTTGCCAGCATTTTTTAGGCATTTTAATTTCTTGTCTGAAACTTGCAAATAGAAGCATTTTGGGGATCCTCCTTGAACTTCTCTTTTCATCAGAGGAGAGCTCTGACTTGCTGATTTGGGAAACTGTAAGTCTCCCTGTACATCCTGCACTTCTGTCTCCCTCTCTGGGGATCTGAGGCTCTAACCTACAGACACTTAAAAAGCCGCTAATATTTGGTTGGAATTTTATACCTTCAGGCAAAAATAACCGCAAGCATATTTTCAACTTAGCATAGCATATTGTGAAGGAAGCTGAAATTACTCTGGTGGACAGAGGTTCAAACTGCTTCCAGCACACTGTCCAACAAGACATGCTACTGTACTTGCAGCACTGTGCTTCAAACACCGCTTATTATTACTAAAACAACACCAGCGAGGGCACAGTAGCGCCATGATGTGCACCGTGATGGTGATGAAGAGCATGGCTCTGGGGCCCAACGGCCTGCTTGCAATTCCTGGCTCTGCCAATCACCAGCCAGGTGACCTTGGGCAAGTTACCCAACCTCCGTGTCCTTCAGATCCTCACCTGTAAGGTGAAGACTGGAGTCCCTTGGTGGTGCAAACAGTTAACGCACTCGACTTCTAACCCAAAGGTTGGAGATTTGAGTCTACCTGGGGGGCCTCAGAAGAAAGGCCTGGCAAACTACTTCTGAAAGATCAGCCATTGAAAACCCTATGGAGCACAGTTCTACTCTGACACACATGGAGTTGCCATGAGTTGGAGTTGATGTGACAGCAAAACGAGGGTACTTCCCACTTCATGGGTTTGTGCTGAGGATTGCACAAGAGCACCTTCATAGAGCACTTAGAATATCACCTGACAACAGGCACCTGGTAAACACAATGTAAGCGTTAAATGTAATTATAATGTATATTCTCATTTGTTCTTATAGCAGTACTTCTAGAGAGTATTTTCCTTCTGTTTAAAATGAGGACTCTGAAATTCAGAGAGGCTAAGAAACTTGCTCAAAGTCACACAGCAAGTAGGAGAACAAGAATGCAAATATGCCCGGTCCAATAAGATGTTCTTTTTACTATGACTGTGCTCATTCATTTATTTAGTCAATACATATGTCCCCTGAGGACCTCTGACTCAAGCCTTGTGATGGGCACTTTGGGGACAATAATGGGCACGGCACAGCCTTGGTCTTCAAGGCTAGTGGGAGAGCACGTACATATACCGCCAATTCCAATGCCAAACAAGGCTTGCTGGACCACAGGCCCACAGTGCTGCTGACACCACAGGGATGTACAGGGGAGGGAGCTATCCAGGCAGGACTTAAAAAGGAAGAGTAGGAATTCAGAATAAAAGGAACAAGATCCACCCAGGCTGGAGGAGCAGCTTGTGGAAGTTGCAGGTCCCTTCCCCTGTGACCACTGTTTTCTCACGTAGAAAGCACTTGTCATCATCATCATCATCATCTGCCTGTATGGGAGGTGCCACTGATTTCTTTAGGAAACCCCTAGAGTGCCTGGTACATAACATGCTAATTTTTGATTCTCAGTTCTGTTTTCATCCTTTGGGGAAGATGTGGTGAGACTTCCCTAGGAGTGAATATTTTGATTTCACTCTATTCAGGCCAAAAATGTATAAATTAGAACTCTTCAAAACAATTCTATCTGTGTCAAAAATATCCTACTAATGATGGTCCAATTCATGGGTGCGGCTCCCTACCGTAGCTTACCAAGCTAGTTTCCTACCTTAACACTTTTGTTACCAAATTTTTATTTAAAAAAATTATTTTTTGATGGCATGTGTTTTCAGTATTGGGATGCATGCTTACCAACTGAGTGTGTTTAAATATTTTAAATATTTTGAGAACTATGATCTGGTAATACAAGCCACCAGTAAGGCAAGTGGCACTCTAGTGCCACTGGTCTGTGGATAACGATGTACCAGTAAGAACTAAATAGAGAATTTATTGTGGGTGCCTTTCCATTAGGTTACATGGGGAACCTCTGGTTTTCCGAATATGACCCAGAAAACCAAAACAAACCCATCACGGCTCCCTAACTATCACACGGGAAAGCTATAATTATGCTTTTCAGCCTTATCTCACAGAAATAAGGGAAAAAAGGGCGAAAGCTTATAAAAGTTTACAAAACTAACACATCCAGGAAGCATCGCCTAATAGAATGCTCAACCTACACAACAATGAGGCTCCAACTCCCATTTGCTGAGCTTCACACATTTCAAAAGGGACTCACCTTGACGCTAAATGCATTAGAACTGGAATAATTTGAGATCCAGAGGCATAAAAAATGGCTGGCATACGTTTAAACCAATAGTAACTAAAGAGTAATTATTTGAGGCCCTAACATCAGTTATGGAAAGGGCTGCTTTCTCAGAGGCATGGCCTGAACAGGGCAAAGCAGCACAAATGAAGCTAGAACTCCATCAGCTATTCTGAGCATCTCTGTAGGAATAGGTCACCCACTATATCAAATTCTCAGCTCCAGATGAATTCCTTTTTGCATTTGGCATGGAAGGTGATAAGTATTTTCAGAGCTATTTTTCAGTTGCAAGCGTCAGCCTGCTGAGATGAAATATGCAGATGGAGGCTCGAACAGCTGTAGCACCCCAGAGTGGCTGGTATTTCAGTGGGCTTCATTTTAAAGTTTCTGACACTTCAATCTCACTAAATAATTCAGCTGTTTAGGAAAAGCCATATGATCTTAAAATAAGTCCTTGAAGGTCAAGAATATAGGTGGAAATTTTATCTTTGGGTGAATAACATTTGACTAACAGAAATGTCCCTTGTAATTTCTCTTTCTTTACATTTTTGAATGAAATTACGGAGCACAAGGCCCTGGATGTTCATTTATAAACACTTTGCCTTTTCTCCATGCACCGCGGGCAGAGTATTAAGCTACCATTCTGATTTTGCTATTCCCAATGAAGTTCGAGATTGTAAAGAACAATTTCAAACAGTGGCTCTAATTTGTGGTGTCACTGATCATTTGGAAAGCTCTTTGTTACATCTAGCCCAGGAAAATTCAAGCCTCTCGTCATGGAAAAACTATTCACTTAATAAACCTGTAAAGGAAAGGGAAAAAAAAAAAAAAAAACTTGCCATGTTAAAATATGTCAGGACAGAGAGAGCAGAATCTCTGTCATCAATCACCAGTCTCTTCAAGGTGACAAGCAATTTAGGAGAAAATCATTTGCATCCAGAAAGATATTGGCTAAGGGTTTCACTGTGTCCCTTGAAGATGGGTCTTTTGGTTGAGTCACCAGATTGGTATCCTTGGAGCAGCTCCTCCCGGAGGTGGAAGACAGGATGTGAAGACCCTTGCATAAATCTCATCCAAACTTGCACAGAATCTACACTGTTTGAGGCTGAAGGAATGCTGAGGTTCATCTACTTCAGATACCTCCTTGTTCCATTTTACAGACACGGAAACTGAGGCCCAGAGTGAGTAATTAATGTGTGCCCATTACAATGAGTAACAAAGCCAGTGTTAAGACTCAGGTGGAAATGGGGCACACAATGGTGAGGACACATGTAAGAGTTTACATGTAACATATAAACCTTCAAATCAGCTGACAGGCACAGGCATAATCATTTTGGTTGTGTACAGACAAAACCTGGCCAAATCGTTTAAACCCACTCAATTCCAGCCTAGTTCCATATAATTCTAGCCTGCTTACATATAAAGCACCATTAATAACTCCCACCCCTGGAACATCATTCCCTGATTTCCATGTAGGATAAATTTCTTCTCGTCTTTGAGGTCTCAAACATCACAAACATCACATCTCAGCTCAAACATCACTTCCTTGGAGAGGATGCATCCATCTGATTACACCAATCCAAGTTGCCCTTCCCTTCAGTCAACCAGATTATTTTGTTTCATTTTCTTCTTTGCATTTAGCATCATACTTTGTCATGTTTTATTGATCTATTTACTTTTATTTATTATAGAATCTAACACTGTTAAGAGAAGGTACACCCAGTGTCTCCAACACTCATACTTGTTGGGTGAATGTGTTGGTTGAGAAAGAGAAGAGCAGCTGCTGAGACCCAGGAGCTGGCCCGATACCGTCAGTTTAGCCTTGGTGTTCTTCTGTTGAATAACTTCCCAGAACGTAAACATTAGACAGGGTCACTCATTGACCCTGATGAATCGAGACAAAAACAACGCCACTCCATAATTATTATGCCTGGACACAGATAAAACCTGAACATTGTCCAAGCCACGAACTACCAACCTTCCCCATCTCTTGGCCAATATGAGAGAGCTGCTTCTTTACCTATTACAGCTGCAGCCTCGCTCTAGTCTGCCCTCCCTATATGTAAGATGTATCAAGATACCGGTCATAGAAATTACCTTTGCTTCCCTGCAGCATTCAATTCAGAGCAAAGCTTCACTTTCAAGAACCTTCCCCCAAAGCAGCTAACACAAGCCCAAACTCTACAAGTTCTTTCTAACACCCTTTTTCTAGGATGTCCCATGGTTTCCCGCAGCAAGTGTTCTCCCTCCTTGCAATGAGCAATAAACCCAACTTGTTTAACTACAGGTGTATTCCCGGTGGTCTTTGGCTGGAGAACAATAAAGTTGCTGTTGCTAGCTGCTGTTGAGTCAGCCCCCTACTTATGGGGACTCCAGATACAATGGAACAAAATTCTGCCTGGTCCTGTGCCATCCCCATCACTGGTTGCAGATCAGACCATTGTGATCCATAGGGTTTTCACTACTAAGTTTTGGAAGTAGATTTCCGGGCCATTTCTCCCTTCTTAGCTTAGAAGCTGTCCTGAAACTTGTTCAACATCATAACAATACGCAAGTGTCCACTGACAGATGAGTGGTGGCTGTACTTGAGGTGCGTTGGCTAGGAATCAAACCCAGTCCCCCAGAGAACAAGATAATGGAAAAATAATAATAAATACTAGCTTATTTTTCTTGAGTAACTGCTGTACACCACTATTTCCAATAAAACAAGCTTGGAATGTAGGTATTACTATTATTATTCTGTTTTTTAGAGTTGAAGAAACTGAGGCTCATAGACAGAGGATACGTAGCTGTGGTTTGAACCCATGCCTTCCTGACTTTTAATCTTGTATATTTTCCCATTGATTTAGCTTTCTTTTCCCTCCTTTCTTTTCCATTAGAAGCTATGTCAGGTGCTCTAAGCTAGTAATGAGGATACACATGATAAATGTGTCCCCTCTAATAATTCCTCTATTTGAAATGATTAACATTCCTAATGGTTATTCTAGGTTTACAACCCTCTCTGTGTATTTGCACTGCAGACTTCTGCTCTGTCTTTCAACATTTCTGCAGCACGGAGCTTCTGGCACAATCCCAAACTTACAGAATATGCCCAGCATCAGAAGAAATATATTCAGGCAACCTTTCTGCCATTGTGGGGAGTATAATTGTGAAATGTAGAAACCTTTAAAAAACATAGATTTGTGGGAAGAAAAATTCTATGTGCAGGCTTGAGTATGAGACAGTTCATTAGCTTTCAGTATTTTGCATTATTGCTTTTTTTTTTTTAAAATTCTATCTCTTTTCTTTTAATTCTGACTAATGAATGAATCTGAATTTAATAGTTGTCTCAGGAATTAAGGCTCCAGGTTGCTGGTAAATGAATAAATATATCTCTTGACTTAACAGATCATCACTGAGACCCAACCTTGAACCACGCACTGTGCTTGGTGATTTCATGTGGATCATCTCAAATGCATTCATTCTGAGTGTTTAAATTCCTAAAGCACCCCAAAGGAAGATAAGAAGTCAGCAATATAGACCTGCTACAGTTAGATTCAGGCAGCATTCAGAGGCTTCAATTCCCCTCCATCCTGTGATCTGAAATTTCCATGAGCCGGAAATCATTCCTAGAGTTAGGTTGATGGAGCATGGTAAATACCAAAGACCATCTGATTCTAGAACAGCCTTGATAAAAGTCCCCAATGCTTCCCTACAAGCAGTCTGAAATACAGGAATCTAGGGTCTCTAGTTTGGACATATGCCCCTTTTGGAGTCATTTGGGGGCTTCAAGCAGGAGAGTAGTGTGTTGAGGTTTCTGTGTTAGCGAGGCCACTTTAACTGCAGAGGGAGAATGGACGGAGTGGGGTAGGCTACAAGGGTACAGGTGAGGTGATGGACGGCTACAGCAGAGAGGATGGGGGAGCATGGATGCTGGGGGTTGCCGTGAGCACAGGTTGCAAAGATAAAGAGGGAGCAGAATCAAGAGAATTGGGGGCATTGGCTGGCTCTCTTGGAGTAAAAGGATAAATTTAATAGAACACACACTCTATTTACTGTATTTTTATGCAAATAATGTGCGCCTTCTGTGTTTGTTTGTCAATAGCTCCCTCCCCTTTCGAGGTATTTTTGTAAGCATGCTATGCTAATTTTTTTACGGAACATGTAAAAAAAATTGGCATAGCAGCACTTACAAAAATACCTTGTGGGGGAAGGAGCGGTTGGCAAACAAACGTAGAAGGTGCACATTATTCGCGTAAAAACAGATATGCTTTACCCCATAAGTTGAACGTCACACTAATTTCCACCCTTAGCTCCAAAGTACTATAGATCAGAGCACAGTATGTCAGCACATTATGTGGGTGGAATGGGAAAAGAGACTATCAAGGATGTCCCTCTTCAGAAAGAATGACAGTGGTAAGTGGGTCACTGGGTGAAACTTATTTAATTAATCAAGTGTGTATACCAACTAACCACGTGCCCTGTTCTAAGTGCTATATAGACTTAGTTCATTAAATTTTCATTACAACCCTATGAGGTAGCTACTATTGTCGGCCCACTTAACAGATCAGAAAACTGAGGCACAGAGAGGCCAAGTAACTTGCCCAAGGTGGCACAGCTGGGAAATGAGAGCCTGCTTACAGATCTGTGCTCCTAACCATCATACATCACAGTCTTTTCTTGTAGCCTAATATCAGGGCCAACTCCTTATGAAATCTGGCTTATGTGTGGGACAGAAATAGTACCAGCACACCTCAAGGGCAGCCAAGTGAAAGTTGGTTTTATTGTTTTGACATTGATTTAATTTGGTCCCAAGTGCCACAATCAAGAAACAGTTTCATCATCCTAGTCTCTTACATTTAAAAAAAAAAAAAAATGGTGGTGATTTTCTGATGGAGGCTCTGATGGGAGTTTTAAACATAAATTATTTTAGGCCTGTTTATCCATAAAGAGCCCCACCAATGGCATATGATGATTTATCTCTATGGATTAAATGTCACCTCTGAGGAGTTGTGGTCTAAATCATACATCCACGGCAGACCTTGAAACCTCGTGGAAGGTCTACCAGCCGTGTGCTCCAAAGCTGACCAAACTTTTCAAACTATTTTTGATCATCATGTAACTGAAAGTACACATGGAATATATTACCCAGGGCATCACAGTTTGATAGGCATTTAAAAGCACCAAATCCTTTCAAAGACAGATCAAACTTTATCAGGTCAAGTAAACCTAAGAGAGTCACCATTGATTGACAACCTCTCAAGTAAATCTAAGAGAGTCACCATTGATTGACAACCTCATCCTTCTCTGAAAAAAGCAATAAGGCTTCCAAGGCAAAGAATATAACAGGGTACTTGGGAACATTGTTATTCATTGCTTGATACGTTTTTAAACACAGCTCTTTGAGAATAAACACTATGCATGCATCATAATAAACCCCAATATGGAGGTGCATATGTATTCAATTACCCCAGACTGAAATAAGGTGGTGAAGTGGTTGTTAAGAGCTCAGCTGCTAACCAAAAGGTTGGCAGTTCGAATCCACTAGCCCCTCCTTGGAAACAATATGGGGCAGTTCTACTCTGTCCTGTAGGGTTGCTGAGTTGGAATTGACTAGACAGTAATGAGTTTAGAATGAGATAAGCAATGAAATGGAATTTCAGACCAGGAGGCGCTTGTCTTATTCTCCCTTATTCTTTTATTCAGCAATGATAATTTTGGCAATTTCTAGAACAAGCCTTCTCAACCATGACATTTGGGGCTAGAGCATTCTTTTTGGTGGGGGCTGTCCTATGCATTATAGGCTATTCAGCAGCATCTGCGGACTGTCCTGCGCATTATAGGATATTTAGCAGCATCCCAGCCTACTAGAGGCCAGTAGCACCCTCCCCCAGTTGCAACAACCAAAAACGTCTCTAGACATTACCAAATGTCCTCTGGGGGACAGTTGGTCTCGGATGAATACCACTGCTCTGGAATATTACTATTCAATGGGTTTGACTATAAAAGCCTTTGAAGTGAAAGATTATTATTGAGGTCTAGGAGGCCTCATGTTCAATCATTTAGTACATGTTTATCAAGTGCCTACTACATGCCAGGTGAGGTTAAAGTCTTGAAGAAAAGTGCAGTGGACAAAACACGATGAACACAGACTAAAAGAATAAGCTTAATCAGGCAGTGAAGGTCGATTTGATTCTTTTACCATCTCTTAGTGATTATATTTATAACTACTTAAAAGAAAAATACCAAAACAACAAAATATAATACTTTTCAAGCAGCTTTGCAACAGATGGAGTTTGAGATTTCTTCATTAGACAATACAGAATAGCCAGTCACTCCCATACACTTCCTACACCATATATATATAAAATACATACATACACACACACACACCTATACATATGGTGAAACCTGTAAGAGCTGGAACTTGATGGGAACGCCTTGTTTTTCTGGGTCTTGCAAGTTTTCTACCTTTGACAGGGCGCAGTCACCACTCTTTCATCGCTCTTCATTTAGTGGAAAATACACCTACGCCTCACTTATCAATGATCTTGTTATTCGACATTGTGCATTTATGACAATAGTAAAAAATTTACCATCCGGCTATTTTGCACATTAACGGTGTACATCTGGCAGTAACCAATGCCGAGGTGTGAGGCGAGAGTAA
This sequence comes from Trichechus manatus latirostris, assembly GCF_000243295.1. Lineage (NCBI taxonomy): Eukaryota > Metazoa > Chordata > Mammalia > Sirenia > Trichechidae > Trichechus > Trichechus manatus. Next base: position 6,907,924 of record NW_004443989.1, on the reverse strand, counting down.
TGCTGGCTGTGATGGTTAAGGTTATGTGTCAACTTGGCTGGGCCATCATTCTCAGTGGTTTGGCAGCTATGTAATGATGTAGTTATCCTCCATTTTGTGATCTGATTTGGTCATCCTCTATTTTCACATAATGCCAATTTTTGCGTAATGACCTGGTCTTTGGAACCTAACCATGTCAATAACTGAGGAGTAGGTGTATTTGAGTTTTCCTTCTCTGACAGCTTTCTGCCTTACAAAGGTTTTGGCTTTCACAGGTTTCACTATACGTATCTATATCTGTATCTATACCTATACCTGTACCTATCACACACACATTAAATAGAGCTTTGTAGATGCAGGTACACCAGGTATGAGGCTATTGTAAAAGTCCAACAGAGAGACGATAGTAGAGCCTTGGTTAGGATGGTGGACATGGAGACAAAGAGGAATGGACAAATTCCAGACATACTGAGCAATGAAATCAACAGAGCTGGGATATGGATAGACCCGTGGGGGTGGGTAGAGGGTATAAAGGAAAGTACTGTGTACATGATTGCTTCTTGATTTCTCACTTTGCAACACTGGGTAGATGCCGGGGTCTTTTATGGAGTTTGGAGTGGAGAGAGTAGAAGAGAGATTCTAAGTTAGATTTTGGCCATGTGGCCTTAAATCATTTGATCCTTACATGATCCTTGAGGAAGGCCTTGTTATATTACCATCTCCAGTATGCCAGTGAGAAAGTAAGTTCAGAGCCAAGGTCATGTAGCTAGTAAGAGTCACGGCTGGGACTCGAATCCAGGCCTTATGGTTCCAAACCCCATGGGCTTTCCATGCTGTAACATGGACTGACTCTAACAGGGTCCATCCTGAACCTGTGACAGAGTGAGTTTAGTTACTGGAAAATGCTCATTAACCTGAGCTGCAAGGTGAGACCTCAGTTTGTGTACATAGAGGACTGGGGTATTAACAATGCCCCTTCAGATTGCTTCGAACAATTTATTCTGCACTGGACTCATGAGCCCTGCCTTGCACTTCTAGGAAGCCTCTCACCTTGTAAGATAAAGTCCATCAGATCATGCTTTGGATATTAACCTTGCTGAAAAGAAAAGAAAAATAAGCAATCGAAAAGATTGATTTCCCCCCATGCGAAGAAAATACTTCTCAATGAGCCACTAAGTGTAATTCATATTTTTTAGATTAAGAGTGTGTTTTGCACTGAGGGGGGGAAAAAAAACAATCATCACAAACTGTTACCAATATCATGATGCTGAGTAATAAAGGCATTTAAACACCCCCATCTCATGCGTGGTGTGTGCATAAACAAATGTAATGTGACATGACAGTAGTTAATGGTAGACTCACGGAATCTACATCAGCCTAACTTTGCACATTTATCATCAGGGCTGCCTTCCTGGGCTTGCAAGGGCTCCCCTTCTCTCTCACCAGGCTAATGAATCTTCTGGCAGCTGTGCCCCTGAGTTATAGATTTATAGGAGAAACCACACCTGGTCCACGAGGTAACTGAAATGGAAGTGAAGAACCTTCCTCAGTCACAGGCAATGAAGTCGACTGCCTTTGGTGGAATTAAATTAGTAGACACATGAAGGGAACAAAGCTTGATTTTATTTATACTGGAACAGCATAGACTGTCTACTGGTCATATGTTTCTACAGTCATGACTGACAGCTCTCCTTCATGTAGGACCTGAGACCCTGATGGTGCAAATGGTCACCACACTCAGTTGCTAACTGAAAGACTGGAGGATCAAATCCACCTAGAGGCATCACGGAAAAAAAGGCCTGGGGATCTACTTTCGGAAGATCAGCCAGTGAAAAACCACGCAGCTCTACTCTGACACACGTGGGGTTGCTATGAATCGGAATCAACTCCTATGGCAACTGGTTTCTCTTTTTACTGATTTAAATGTCATGAAGATTTCTTTTCTGCTGACTCATTGAACCCTACTCAACAAGCCTAAAGAGAAGGCAAGGCAAGTATTTATTTCCCTCCTTTTACAGTTGAGGAAATTGAGGCTCTGAGGTGCCAGTTGACCATCCAATGACTGCATCCTTGGAAGACCTAGGACTAGAAGTCGGGCAGTTCCTTCTTGCTCCCGAAATTCCTTCTATAAGCAATTTCTAGGAGGGCAGGGGCTTGGTCTGTTTTTGCTTCTTTGGGCCTAGCCTCGTATTTGGACTGTAGTAGATGCTCAATATTTGCTGATGGTGTCTCTGTCTTAGTTACCTAATACTGCCATAACAACAATACCCCAGATGGGTGGCCTTCAAGAACCGGAATTCATTGTTTCACAGTTTTGGAGGCTGGAAGTCTGAATCCAGGGCACAGGCAGAGCTCTAGAAGAAGATCCTGTTTTGTTTCTTTCATGTCTGTTAGCCCTGAGCATTTCTTGGCGTTCCTTGTCTTGTAGATGGACATTTATATGGTCTCTTTCCCCTATGCGTATCTCTCCACCTATTCTGCTCTTTTTATAAGACAGCACTCAGAAGGGATTAGGTTTAGAACCACCAGTAGGATCTCATTTATGTAAGAAAAACAAACAAACAAACAAAAAACCTATTTCCAAGCAGGATCGCATCACAGGTACAGGTTAGGGCTTCAACGTATCTTTTTTGGGGACACAACTCAATCCAGAACATTCTCACTCCCCAGAAGCATGGTGCTGTAGAAGGGCCAAGTGAACGGGAAGGCAGGACATCCAAGTTTTATTCCAGTGAGGCAGAAAACTTCCCGCCAGAACATAGACAAGTGATGTAACATCCTGAGTCCTTGGATTTTTCTTCTGTAAGGTGAAAACAACTTTTAGTAGCCCTAACTACAAAGAGGTGCCATATGGTTCAACTCAAACAGATGATAAAAATTTCCTTCCGACAGTACTCATTCAAGGTATCATAGTTACTTTAAAGTGACGAAACCAAACCAAACCCACTGCTGTTGAGTTGATTTCAACTCATAGTGACCCTGTAGGACAGAGCAGAACTGACCCATAGGGTTTCCAAGGTTGTAGTGTTTTCAGAAGCAGACTGCCACATCTTTCTCCTATGGAGCAGCTGGTGGGTTCAGACCAGTGACCTTTTGGTTAGCAGCTGAGCACTTTAACCACTGCACCACCAGGGCTCCCTAAAATGAGGAAAGTATTCCCCATATCTGTTTGCCCTCTTGATCAGAGACACTGACCCTGAGGCTGTGTGCGAGGAGCAATTGCAGAGACTCAGCTGCCTGTGTTATACAACTTTGCCCTCTAGATCTTTCTCTGGGGCCTGCAGGACAACCTCATGACATTTGTATCAGCCTCAGAGTCTGCTATGACCTTCTTCATCCACTGCCAGAGTGGCATATAGTAGCCCCCAGCAAGCCAGGGTACTCCTGGAGTTCATGCTCAGGCTCTCCCTAAAGCTCATTTTTTTACTCACTGTATTTAAAGCAGCTACAGTCCGGAGCAGTGAGATCCTTGTCCACTGTTCTGCAAGCCCCCAGGAGAACACCTCAAGTGTACAATGAGGCTCAGGCCCTGAACCTCTCCCCCTCCCATCCGCCAGTTGCTAATTATTCCATTTGGAGCACATCTCTCAACCTTTCTCAGCCTCAGCTTTTTCATCTGTAACAAGGGAATACCAACTACCACTCAAGGTCAGAGAATTAATTGGTAGAATGTAATGTGAAGCACTGAGTTTCGTGTCTGCACAGTCCTAATCGTAACTACTGCAGGTATTGATACTTTGTGTACGGATCTATGGTATTCCAGCACCTCATTTTGACAATTCACTTTCTCTTACTCAATAAACGTGACAACCTTGTGGATAAAAGAGAGCTCCATGTGACCGGTCTCCAATTTGTTTCCAGGCTGTGCTCACTGGGAATCAGAAATTTCCAAGTGAGCAACTGGCACTACACCCAGAATATGACCACTTTTCTATAGTGCCCCTGCCTTCACTGCAGTCCAAGCCACTATATCACTCTGGGTTTTGATGGCTACAAGAGCCTCCCAACTGGTTTCCTTGCTTCTATCCTTGGCTCTATCTTCAGTCTATCCCTCAGCAAAGCAGACAGAAAGATCATGATAGAACATGTTAGATCACATCCCTCCTCTGTGCAAAAGCTTCCAATGGCTCCCATGTCACTCACAGTAAACCCAGTGTTCATACAATGACGTACAAAAACCTCCATGACCTGTATACACCTCCATTTCCTCTTTGACATCACCTCCTGCTACAGTGCTTAGATGAATCAATAAAGTGACAAGAAGCCAGCATCAGGATGGTGAAAGGACTCCAACCTTGGTTGTCTTCTTAATCAAACCAACTAAGGAACAACCAAAGGAACTGGTGTTTAAATTGGAGTAGACAAGATGAGCATGATAAACCTTCTTCAAATATCTAGAATATGGAAGGAAGAACTAATAAGTAGAAATATGACTACTGGGTAGGAATACAGGATTTTCAGATCAGTGTTAAGAGAGAACCTTCTTACAGCCTGATCTGATAATGAATGGAATGAACTCTTTCATGAGAGAGTAAATTCCCCACTATGTGCAGCAGAGACTGGAAAATTACTTGGGCAGGAGATATAGACGCACAGAAATAAGATTTCAAAAATCAGGAGGCAGATTTGGTGAGATTCTATTTAATTTCCCTGTTTAATCCAGAGAGTTTATTATTTGTAATATTAAAGAGAGGAAGGGAAATGGAGTCCTGGTGGCGTGGTGGTTAAGAGCTACCACTGCTAACCAAGAGGTCGGCAGTTCGAATCCACTATCCACTTCCTTGAAAACCTATGGGGCAGTTTCCACTCTGTTTTATAGGGTTGCCATGAGTTGGAATCTACTCGATAGCAATAGGTAGAAGGGAAATAAGTAAACTCCCAACAATTGAATTGCACAAGATAATGTATGTTATAGTGGAATATTTCAAAGATTTTTTTTTTTTTTCCCCATGAGGAGCTCTGCTTCCAGTGACTGAAGGAAAATACTAATTCTACAGACATATAAACCAAATGTGGCCCCCTTCTCCTTGGGCATCCTGAGGAGCAGTTGGGCTGGGGCAAGGTGTAAGAAGTTTTGAGACCACTGTCACAGTGGGGAAGTAACCAAGGGTCAATCCTTACTGAGGGGAAGGTAATTTCTCTAGTCCCTAATTGACACACTAAGTCAACTAGCAGGAAACCAGGTCATCTACTCATTTATTTTTCTCATGCCCTTTTCTCTCTCCAACACTGTGTGTGCGTCTCTGTGTTTGAGTGTACATTGTCTTCTAGCATATAGTTCAATGGTTCATCTAACAGATACGATCGATGGCCCACTCAGAGCCTGGCACTGGGTCCGTACTGGTGAACCAAACCCAGTCTCTTCTCTCAAGATGCTGACCCTTTCCTTGTCGACTGGTTATCAGAGGAGAGATTTGCCAGAGCCAAAGAGAGGCTAAAGAGACCTGGTCTGGGCCAGTTGTGAAAAATAGGCTTCTCCCTCTACAAATGGGTTAACAGTCCTGGGTTATGAAGCAATTTCACAATATACAATTGTGACATAGGCAATATACAAAAACCTTTTCATGAAAGCTATAGATTCTTCTGATCCAGTCTTATAGACAGCAACAAGAAATCGTTACTTGACCATGAACTGCAATAATCCTTCCTACCAACAAATATACATATATCAATACCATCTATCAGTGATAGGCTTTCCATTTTCTTCTACATCTGTCTTACTAAGCTAAGAAGAAGACGTTCACCTCCAGGAAACATTGAGATCAGACATCTGTGCCACTTAACAGGGAAAGTGATGGTAGAAGGAATCCCTGGGATTGGTTGTTGGAGATAAATGCAGTGGATTGGTCCAGTGCTACTGTTATTTTGAGAAATAAACCAAGAATAGTGGCTGAATGCATTGGAAAGTAGGAAGATCTGAAACAACTGATTTAACCTGAAAACGACAAAATCAATGCACCAAATAGAATTCCCCTAAAGTATAAACACATGAATATGTGTAACTTATTTCTACAAAGAAACAAAAACAATAGCAAACAGATGTAGAATCTTGTCTATTTCTCTTGTCTAACAGATTGATTTCTAATATGTCTGCTTATTTCACATTCATTCAGCAAATATTTTTGAGCATCTCACGTACTTTCTATATGTCAAACACTGAAAATTCTGATTTTGTGGGCTAGTGCTTATTTTCATGGCATATTTAGGGAGTTATTTAACAAAGTATTAACCCATTGCTGTTGCGTTAATCCCAACTCACAGTGACCCTCTAGGACAGAGTAGAACTGCCCCATAGAGTTTCCAAGGCTGTAATCTTTAAGGAAGCAGACTATCACATCTTTCTCCAGTGGAGCGGCTAGTGGGTTCAAACTGGAGACCTTTCGGTTAGCAGTCAAATGCTTTAACCACTGCTCCACCAGGTCTCCTTAAGAAAGCATTACAAATCATGAGATGCTACTATTGTCTCTATACTCTGCAGCACTTCGTTAAAAAGCAGAATCATATCCTCATATGTTGTCATAACTTGACAACATAATAAAAACACTTGTCAATGAAAAAACAAACAACAAAACCCATAAACAATCCAGAAAAATATTGAAGTTAAACAATCTAACTGCTGAGGTCAAACTAACTATGGGATTGCTTGCTTGCTTTCAATATTCTTAAAAATAAGCATAATTTCACATAATAGTCAACTGTTTTGCTTTCTGCTCTTTGGCAGCATTTCCAGGCTCTGAATCCCCTCAAGCCCTAGAGAAGGTCAGATCAAACCCAATAATAAAACTCATTTTTCCCTTTCACAGGATAAATGTGAGCAGTCAAAGCGTAAGCTTTTCCTCTATAAAAATGCTGACACCTAGCCACCACGGGCTTCCCATTAACCTTATGGACACAAAGGACTCCTCTCTGTGTTATCCACAAGTAGAAAATATCCCACAGACTTCTTGTTTTGAAGCTTGTAATTTGGACCAGTGGGACAGGCCAGAGAGTCAGCTAGAGATCACTCTGGCCTGTCGCCTTTCATGAACGAGGTGATACAGAACTGCCGGAGCTGTCAGTGGCTCTTGACTTGCTCTAAGAAACATCTTCATGGCCCTGGAAGAAACCACAGAAGCCTAATCAATGTTATTAGAGAAACAGAGGCTCATGTTGTTACAGATGAGCCCTTGTCAACTATGTGGCCAGTGTTTGATGTGTTGGAAAGAGCTGGAGGGGTGGGGCAGATGACTACCGGTACAAAGATACTTAATTGCTCTCAGGTCTAGCAAAGGTGGGAGGGGGATCTTAAGGAGCACAGTAGCCAGCGTCACTGCATGCCTCACACAAGTTATCTAATGTGGTGGCACTATGTAGGAGTTTCCTCTTGCTGATGTAACAAATGACCACAAGTTTAGTATCTTCAAATAACACAGTTTATTCTCAGACTTTTCTGGAGGTCAGAAGTCCAAAATTGGTCTTTGGGGCTAAAATCAAGGTATGAGCAGGGATGGTTCCTTCTGCAGGCTTTAGAGGAGAATCTGTTGCTCGCCTTTTCCAATTTCTAGAGGCTTACAGCTGCATTACTCCAACCTCTCCTTAATAGTCACATCTCTCTCAGATTTAAATGAATATGGAGGATGAACATCTGATCTTCATGCCTCCCTCTTACAAAGATCCTTGTGATTACACTGGGCCCACAGAATAATCCAGGATGATTATCCCATCTCAAGATTCTTAAATTAATCATATCTGCAAAGTCTTCTCTACCATGTAAGGTAATACAGTCACAGGTTCTGAGAAATAAGATGTAGGTGTCTTTAGGGGGTCATTATTGTGCCTACTATACACGTTAAGAATGAGAGAGGAGAAAAGAGATGGCTGTATTAGGAAGGAGTTTAGATTTGGTATGGCAAGTAGGAAAGGCTCAAAGTAATTGAGGGTGCAGGTGACAATGAAGACAGTCATCGACTCTAGGAAGGACCAAGGGACCAGTGAGCCCAGGAGGCTGGGAGATGGACAAGACATAAAGGTGTAGTGTGTATGGGGGTGGGGTGGGGGGAGGTACATTAATAAGGAATTAGAGCTGGTTTAGGGGGAGATGAACCCGGAGGGAGATCCCAGGTAGGGGATATCGGAGTTAGGGTAGTTCAGATACTAGCAAGCTCTGCTATGAGTCATCTGCTCAAGGGAAGGAGGATAAACATCAATGGTAATAATGCAAGTAAAAAATCTGGAACCTCACATCAGATGCTAAAGTCACTCAGATGCTGAAAGGAGAAGGCTGGATAGGAAAACTGAACCAGGACCCAGAGTTCTAGACTTTAGGTGAATATGAGGGTGTGATCTGGAGGCTAAGTGGTGGCAGAGGTAGTGTAATCAGATGGCATGAGCTTCAGAGAAGGAATTGATGAAAGAGAGTGATGAATTAAAGTTCTTCCAAGGGAACCCTACCTCTTAGATTTGAAATATTGGGGCTGAGGGGAAGGGGATCAAAAATCAACTCCACTTGAAAGGAAACTGAACAATTTTGTCCGTTGCACTTACTGCATATTTTATTTATTATGATTTTTTTTTGTACCTTGTTCATTTTCAGGATACCCCCCAATAAGATGTAAATTTAGTGAAGGTGATTCAATGCTATATCTACAGAGTCTAAAACTGTGCCAGGCACATACTAGGTCCTTTTAAATTATTTTCGAATGAGTGAATGGATGGAAGGAAAGAAGAAAAGAGAGAGAAAGATTGATTCATACACTGTAGGTTAGTCAGGGGATAGGCCAGGTTTCTGTAAGGGTGAAGAGGAAGATGTAATTTAGGAGAAGATAAATGACATAAGAAAGTTGAGACTACAGGGAAACTTCAAAGGCAACAGCAAAAGGGAGGGCAAGGGAGAGGAATCAGAACCAGAAGGGTATTTTTGAGAAGATTAGTGAGCTAAGTGGGGGATTATTTTGGGGTCTGATTTAAATAGGGGCACTGTATCCTGGCCCCACTTATCTGTGAACCTTGTGAGGGCAGGGGGCTTGCTGTGTCCATGCATTGATACCTGGCCGAGGATGGGCACTCAGCAGACTGGTTAGAGGGGAGAACACCAAGAACTCCCAACTCTAAAGCTAGACTTGCCTTGCTGGACAGCTTCAAGCAACAGCCAAATAACTGTCTTTTGGGATGTCATGTGGTGAAGTCCAACATTGGCTGGAAACCAATATTAGATGACAGCATGAGTTCCTTTCAATTCCTAAACCATCTAATGGTCAAAGGGACAACCATTCTCCCCTCCTCCCAGTTTACATTGCAGCTGTTTCATTCATTCCAATAATGGGAGAGCAGAATGACCTTTTGTAAATACCACCCTCCCTGTAGTCTCAACCTGATTGGCAAACAGTGGAATCACAGCTCTTCCTTGACCCAGGTGGTAGGCATGCTATGGTGCAATAGCAGAGCAGAGCCACTCAGAGAGCAGAAACGGCTACGTGGATCTAATTTCCCATTACTATGGCAACCTTGAGACTTTTATTAAGCAAAAGGTTAAACGCAACAAAGTGTTCATTAGGACGTTCCACTAATGAATCAGGCCAAGTCCAGATTTGTGCATAAATCAACAGCTCTGTGAGTATTTGGGTGCAGAACAAAGGGACACTGCAGAAGCCGGAGAGAGCTAACAATCTAATCAGTTTTGGGATTAAAATTGGTCTCTGGCTGATACAATGGCCTCATCTGTAACATGCATGAAATAACTATAATTGAGGGAAAAAATCAAAGACATTACATAGTAACATTTGGAGAGCATTTGTCTAGCACCAAGGATTATTATTTTTTTATTATTGAAAAATTATTTTTAGAAATGTTCAGTTTCTTCCTTTTTATCTTGGATGGGCTTTATTGATCTTTCCAAAAGGAAGAAAACAGCCAAATAATATTTATATTAGTTTACCCCAGTCCAGGCAATATTCTGCTCAGCAGTATCCCTGACCTTACCATAAGCTGCTTTAAATAGAAATACTGAGCAAGAGAAGTTTCCAAAATGAAGGATGTGGCTGGGGTCTCAGGAATCCAGCTGGTTAGTGCAGTTGAAATAAGCTGTCTATGGTTTTAAGGAGATTTTGTGATGTAGCTCTGGGCCACTGCAGGCCCTCAGCAAATGGGAGTTATCCAGTTTACCTAAGCCATAATTTTCCCACCTTTATGGTACCTTCTAAAGGAGTCCTGGTGGCACAGTAGTTAGGCACTTGCCTGCTACCGAAGAAAGGTCAGTGCTTCGAACCCACCAGCCACCCTGCAAGAAAAGACCTGCAGATCTGCTCCTGTAAAGATTATAGCCTAGGAAACTCTATGCGGCAGTTCTACTCTGTCACATAGGGTCACTATGAGTCAAAATCGACTTGACAGCAATGGGTTTGCTTTTTGGGGTATGGTATGTTCCTCATAAGATTGTTTTGAGGATTATATATGAAAATACAAATAAGATGCTTGGAATACTGCCTGGCACTCAAAACTGTTGGACGAAGATGATGACTGTGATCTTGATGAAGGAGGAAGAAGAGAATGACAGGCTGACACGTAGCAGGTGTTAAGTCCATGTTACACTTGCCTCCTATTTTCCTGGGTGACGTTCCCATGCACACCTTTCCCTTGTGGGTGGCCTTGAAGTACATCCATAAACAAACAAACAAAAAAAAACCAAATCCATTTCTGGGGAGTCGATTCTGACTGATAGTCCGGACAGATTAGAACTGCCCCATACAGTTTCCAAGGAGTGACTGGTGGATTCGAACTGTTGAGCTTTTGGTTAGCAGCCATAGCTCTTAACCACTGTACTACCAGGGTTTCTGAAGTACAGCCATAGTGCCCAGCAAATCCCAGACTGCCACAGGTGGAGGGAATGGGGGCAGGCAGCCAGAATTCTTTCTCCCAATCCTGGAGTGAATCTTGCTAAGCAGGGATTTTTTTTTCTTTTTTCTTCAGTAACTTGTACAAGTCACATATTTGGAAAATGGCTAAATCAGGATTCATTTCCCTATTCCTGTGACTCCAAATCTTGATCTCTTGACCATCACTTCAGCATAATCATTTGAAAATTACTCTTTATAGGGAATTCTTTTTTTTTTTATGGAACAATTTTTCTTCTTTTTATTTATTTCTTTTAATTGTACTTTAGATGAAGGTTTACAGAACAAATAGTTTCTCATTAAAGTGCTAGTACACATATTGTTTTATGACAATGGTTAACAACCCCATGACATATCAACACTGCCGCTTCTCGACCTTGGGTTCCCTATTACCAGCTTTCTTGTCCACTCCTGCTTTCTAGTTCTTGTCCCTGGACTGCTGTGCCTCATTAGGCTTGTTTTGTTTTATGGGGGTGTCAAATCTTTGGCTGCAGGGTAAACTTCGGGAGTGACTTCATTACTGAGCTAAAAGGGTATCCAGGGGCCACACTCTCGGGGTCTCTCCAGTCTCTGTCAGGCCAGTAAGTCAGGTCTTTTTTTTGTGAGTTAGAATTTTGTTCAACACTTTCTCCAGCTCTGTCCAGGACCCTCTATTGTGATCCCAGTCAGAGCGGTCAGTGGTAGCTGGGCACCATCTAGTTGTACTGTACTCAGTCTAGTGGAGGCCGTGGTAGTTGTGGTCCATTAGTCGTTTGGACTAATCTTTCCCTCGTGTCTTGTTCTCTTCATTCTCTCTTGCTCTCAAAGGGATGAGACCAGTGGAATATCTTAGATGGCTGCTCACAGGCTTTTAAGACCCCAGATGCTACTTACCAAGGTAGAATGTAGAACATTTTCTTTATAAACTGTGTTATGCCAATTGAGCTAGATGTTCCC
>NW_004443989.1:6859342-6896041 GCF_000243295.1 Trichechus manatus latirostris | reverse complement strand
AATTGTTGTACTTTAAGTGAAAGTTTACAATTCAAGTTAGTCTCTCATACAAAAATTTATACATAGTTATGTGACCCTAATTGCTCTCCCTAAACTGACAGCACATTCCTCCTTTCCACCCCTGATTTCCCATGTCCATTCAACCAGCTCCTGACCCTCTCTGCATTCTCATCTCGCCTCTGGACAGGAGCTGCCCATTTAGTCTCATGTATCTGCTTGAGCTAAGAAGCACACTCTTCATGAGTATTGTTTTATGTCCCATAGTCCAGTCTAATATTTAACTGAAGAGTTGGCCTTGGGAAGGTTTTAGTTCTGGGTTGACAGAAAGTCTGGGGGCCATGCTTTCTGGGGTTCCTCCAGTCTCAGTCAGACCATTAATTCTGGTCTTTTTACTAGAATTTGGGTTCTGCATCCCACTTTTCTCCTGCTCTAACAGGGACTCTCTGTTGGGTTCTCTGTTAAGGTGGTCATTGGTGGTAGCCGGGCACCATCTAGTTCTTCTGGTCTCAGGCCGATGCAGTCTCTGGTTTATGTGGCCCTTTCCATCTCTTGGGCTAATGCTCTCTTTGTGACTTTAGAGTTCTTCATTCTCCTTTACTCCAGGTGGGTTGGGACCAATTGATGCATCTTAGATGGCCGCTTGCTAGCGTTTATGGCTCCAGACGCTACTCACCAAAGTAGGATGCAGAACATTTTCTTAATAAACTTTGTTACATTAATTGACCTAGATGTCCCCTCAAAGCATGGTCCTCAGACCTCTGCCCCTGCTACTCTGTCCCTCAAAGTGTTTGGTTGTATTCAGGAAACTTCTTAGCTTTTGTTTAGTCCAGTTGTGCTGACTTCCCCTGTACTGGGTGCTGTCCTTCCCTTCACCTAAGGTAATTCTTGTCTACTATCTAGTTAGTGACTAACCCTTTCCCTCCCCACCCTCGTAACCATCAAAGCATGTTTTCTTCTGTGTTTAAACTTTTTCTTGAGTTCTTATAAAAGTGGTCTTATACAATATTTGTCCTTTTGTGACTGACTAAATTCACTCAGCATAATGACCTTCAGATTCCTCCAAGTTATAAGATGTTTCACAGATTCATCATTATTCTTTAATGTTGCACAGTATTCCACTGTGTGAACATACCATAATTTGTTTATCCCTTCATCCATTGATGGACACCTAGGTTGTTTCCATTTTTTGCTAACGTGAAGAGTGCTTCAATGAACATGGGTGTGCATATATCTATTCGTGTGACAGCTCTTATTTCTCTAGGATATATTCCTAGGAGTGGGACTGCTGGATTATATGGTACTTCTATTTCTAGCTTTTTAAGAAAGCGCCAAATCAACTTCCAAAGTGGTTGTACCATTTTACACTCTCACCAACAGTGTATAAGTGTTCCAGTCTCTCCACAATGTCTCCATTTATTATTTTGTGTTTTTTGGATTAATGCTAACCTTGTTGGGGTGAGATGGTATCTCATTGTAGTTTTGATTTGCATTTCTCTAATGGCTAATGATTGTGAGCATTTCTTCATGTGTCTGTTAGCTGCCTGAATGTCTTCTTTGGCAAAGTGCCTGTTCATATCCTTTGCCCATTTTTTAATTGGGTTGTTTGTCTTTTTGTTGAGGTTTTGCAGTATCTGATAGATTTTAGAGATTAGACGCCGATCAGATTTGTTGTAGCCAAAAATTTTTCCAGTCTGTAGGTTGTCTTTTGACTCTTTTGGTGAAGTCTTTTGTTTGATTTTTAGGCACTCCCAGTTATCTAGTTTTTCTCCTGGTGTTTGTTAAGCAGGGATTTTTAAACAGTACTCCCTAAAATTCTAAAGATTGGCAGGGATTCCCCAGGGGCCTCTGAAAGGGAGGTAATAAGACTTCTGAGTCTTTCAACCCCCAACCAGAAAAACACATTTGTTTTCAGATACACTACATACTAGAGCTTCATATGCAACTGTTTATAATAATTTCATGCAATAGACAGAAAACCTCAACTCTAATCTTCAGATTTACACAGCTACCGATAGCTACCTAGACATGCCTATGCCAACTATAGGGATTCTGAAGATCAGTTTTGAAGCTTTATTTTGGACTTTTAGAAAAGGTCTATTCAGCCCAGGTTATTTACTTATTTACCTGCTTATTTGCTTATTTATTTGTTTGTTTATGCCGACAGAGGCACCGGTAGTTGCCCTCTGTAAAACCAGTTGAAAAGATAAAGCTAAGTCTCTCAACCAAGATGCTACTAAAAGAGCAAGGAGCAAGTTGCTTTTGGCTTTTCCTCCTCTGTGATTTCACAAGAATTGAATAAAATGAGAACTTTCAATACTGGTGCCTTCAAAAGATGCTGTATTTGGTGAGCACATATGTGGCAACTTGAAAATGCCTTACAAGCTTCTGAAACTTTACCAGTCAGTAGAAAAAAGGAAACAAAGCAGGTTCTTGTGGGACCCTTGTTATTTCTAAACACAGTCAGTACAGCAGAAAATGGAAGGAAAAAAAAAACATGTTTCCAATGAAGTTGCAGTTACCTGTAAATCTACAATACAAATGGAAGCAAAATGTGCTAAATTAACACATGAAAAAGTGAAACTTTATAGAATAAATTCTGCATGTTTATTTTGTATCTTGAGTATCTGGTACAGTGCTTGACATATAGTGGGTGTCTGGAAATATTTGCCAAATTCTCCTCCTCCTCCTTCTTCAACATGATCATAATCATCATGCTCACCCAACATTTTTGAGTGCTAAGCACTATTCTAAGCATCTTATTTGTATGATCACATATAATCCTCAAACAGTCTTATGAGGAAGGTACCATTCTTACTCTCCTTTTAAGAATGAGAAAACTGTGGCTTAGGAAAGCTGAATAACTCCCTTTCCTTTCTCTCTTTCTTCCTTCCTCTCTCCTCCCCTCCCTCCCAAGAGGTTGTGAGCACCTATGGTTCTATGTACCATTGGAAGCATGGAGGACACAGAAGTGAACAAGACAAATAAAGTCTCTGCTCCCAAGGAGCTTATAATCTAGTGGCCAAAATCATTTAGTTAGTAAGTTTCTGAGTGAGGATTTACGCCCAGATGGTCTGAAAGAAAAGCACACGATCTGGAAAACTATAGCCTACTGCGATACCCTTAGCGATTTCAAGATGTGTCGTGAATGGAGTAGAAACTCTTGTTAGGCAATTTAGGAAATCTCTACATTCTTAGAAAATACCTGCTTTGTCTTAACAGAATATAAGAGATTGGAATATGATACCTTAAAGGATTGTTGTTGTTGTTAGTTACTGGGGAGTCAATTCCCACTCATGGTGACCCCGTGTGTGCAGAGTAGAGCTGCCCCATAGAGTTTTCAAGGCTGTGACCTTTCAGAGGCAGATCACTAGGCCTGTCTTCCGAGGTATCTCTGGGTGGGTGCAAACTGCCAACCTTTCAGCTAGGAGCCGAGGGCTAAACTGTTTGTGCCACCTAAAGTTCTAAAGTATCTGAAAGTATGGCTTTGGATGAATGAAGCCTTGGCTTTGCATCACTCCCTAGCACGTGTTCTTGTCGTGGATATTTCAAGATCCCAAGAAAGACGTGCCTTAATCCACAACCTCTGAACAAACGTTACAACTGGTCCTGGAGCCAGAACTCTGTGTCCTTTTCACTCAGAAGCTGTGTGACCACAGACAGGTCAACTGAGCTCTAACACATGTTCCTCAACTGTAAAACGGGAATGTTAAGTCCTACTTCACAGGAGCTTTGTATGGTTTAACTGAGAGTATATGCAGACGTGCCATTACTGCACTCAGCTCATAGGAAATACTCCACGTCTACAATTTAGATGGATAGATGAATAAAGAAGAAAGTGGAAGGCTTATTCTGTTTCCAAATTTCTCCCCAGTGCCAACACAACAGTCTCAGAATTTTGTCATCAGAGCTATTGGCAAATGGTGAGAGAAGCAGATGACTAATATTTAATTCACTTCATGGAGTTGAGGTTTCTAGAAGAACTTACCTAAGCCCCAGAATCTCCACAAACACACTTGCTCTGTACCCCCATTAGAAACTATGAAACCAGCCAACACAGTGCTTTTCTGTTTATCTCCCCACTAAAATAAACACCATGGATTCCCTGGGAGGTGCAAATGGTTAATGCACTCTACTGTTAACTGAAAGGTTGGAAGTTTGAGTCCACTCAGGGGCACCTCAGAAGAAAGGCCTGGCAATCTACTTCCAGGAAATCAGACATTGAAAACCGTATCGGGCACAGTTCTGCTCTAATACACATGGGATCACCAGGAGTCAGGGGTGACTCAACAGCAACTTGTTGTTAAAAATAAGCACCATAACTGAAGTCTTGTCACAATGACCAGCTCTGGTCAATCTGTAAGGAATCCAGGTCATGCACTCCTCCATTACCAAGTTTTCCTGTGTGTTCAGGGGATTGTTGCATTGATTGCTTGCTGGTTGTGATTTTTAGTCAATTCAATAACCAATTTTTTGAGGAGGAAGTGGATGACTGAGATGGAAAGAAGTTATTGAGATGCCTCAAGACAACAGCTAATGAATCGCCTGTTTCCTAGTGTACATGCTCCAAAATATTTTGCCTTTCAGATTTTGTTTCCTGGTTTTCCATTTGGAGTTTAAAATATTGGCTATCCTAAAATATATTAAATGATGAGGCAGTCAACTGAATTTGTCTGGCACCCAATTATCTCTCTGGTTGCGAATTCACACTATCACGTACCTGTTCTCTTTCTGGACTATGTGGCTTGAATGGTTTACTAAACAGCAGCCAAAATAAATGCAACCTTCAACACATCCCTTACTCATAGTTTCTAACATTTATTCACACACAGCTCTGATGAAACATTTACTCTGTTGGTACTCAGTGCTCCGTTCTAGGAACTGGGGAGGACATAGCGATGAATAAGACAGACCAGGTATTGCTCTACTGGCAGTGACATTCCAGCAGGAGAAGGCAGATAATAAACAAATAAGTGAAAAATAATAAATACTAGACAGAACTGAGTGCTGTGTGGATAATTACAGTGGGATGTCATGGAAGAGAATAACAAGGTGATTTTCTGGATTAGATTGTGCAGTGATAAGGGTTCCAGCAGGTAAAAGTTACTTCCATCCACTCAGATCAGGATACCTTGAGAGCAGTTAATAAAGGCACTACTTTAAAAAAATGGGCAATCAAAGGAACAAAAAAGAAATAAAAAAAAAAAAAATGGGAAGTGTTATGGGGGAAACACAGAGGTAGTTATGCTTACCATGCTAGAACCTGAAGAAGGGGGAGAAAGAGAGAGAAGAGGAAAAAGAGGAAGAAAAGGGAGGAGGAGAAAGAGGAGAAGGAGGACGAAGGGGAGGAGGAACAGAAGGAGGAGAAGATGAAGAGGGAAGAAGAAGGGGCCAAGGAAGGAGAAAGAGAAGATGGAGGAGGCGAAAGAGAAGAAGAGGAAGAGGAGGAGAAGGGAAGGGAAGAGAGAAGACGGAGAGGAGGAGGGGAGGAAAGAGAAGAAGGGTGTGTATGTGGATGAGGCTGCTGAATAGGAGCCATGATCTTTGGTGAAGGGACAGGGCCAGGCAGCAGTAACCCTACAGGGAGGGAGCAGGGACAAAGACATGCCTTGACCTCAATCATATTCCTCCTTCCAATCTCCTGCCACCCATTGGCTGAACACAACAGGAAACTGGAAGGCAGGGCAGCCAGCCCATTGATACAGCCAGTACAGGTCACCCTCCTAGGATACAGAGCAGGTGGCCCAGGTAGAGAGGGGTCTGGGGGGAACATATGCAGCACAGGTAACCAGGGTAGCTTCTCTGAGAAGATATTTAAACTGAAACCTCAATATCAAGAAGGTAGCCAGCAGACGAAGATGAGGAGAACATTCTGGGCTGAGAGATCAGCTAGGGCTGGGGGACCTGAGCCCGGGTGCATTCTTTGAGTGCAACAGAAAACCGGGAGCTGAGGGGGCTTATAGCAAAGGGAAGAGTGAGGTCTGTGAGGTCAGCTTTCTAAGCCCTGGCACAGAATTAGGATAGTATTCTAAGACAATTGGAAGCCATTCCAGGGTTTCAACAGGGAGCAGAGTGATCTGGTTTCTGCTTGCAGAGGAGATTCTTCAGTGTAGAGAAGGGACTATGATTGCAGTAATCCAGATGAGAAATGTAGGCAGCTGGGACCAGCACAGTCATAGGTGAGATGAAGAGAAGAGGGCGGATTTGAGTGATGAGTTGGATGTGAGTCAAGAAGAAATATAGGAAACAAGGATGTCGCCTCGTTCTCGGTAGCAGGCGGTTCCATTTACATGGAGATGGAGTTCCATTTAAAAGCTATCAAACACTCAAGTGGAGATGTCATGTCAGCAAATGGTTATATGATTTTAGAGGTCAGGGGAGAGGTCAAACATCCTTTCACAGATCACTTTAACAGCACAATGACACTACCTCATCCTGCTTTTCCATTTTAAAGAAAATTAAAAATGGCTATTTTTGATCAGACAGCAGAAAGAGCTTTAAAGGAATTCATCATTAAGTATTAATTAATTCATGCAAGAAATTAAAGTCTATTCTGCTTCAAATTATAAGCATTAATACTACAAGAAACTAGCTGATTCATCATCTCAAAGACCTTCCCAGGCCATTATTCTTTCTGAGAACACTGGCCTATCTTAGAATCATGAACTCTAGTTCATCTTGATCAAAACTCCCTGAGCGTCTCCTAACCATGATAAGAAATGGTCTTGGTTTTTAAGTTTCTCTATGAAAGAGAATGGCTTTATGATTTCTTCTTCTTGTTAGCAGTTTAGTTGGCCTCCAACTCATGACAACCCCATGCACATCAGGATTGGACTGTTGTGATCCACAGGGATTTCACTGGTTGATTTTATGATTTCTTAGATGAGTGGTAATATAATTTTTGGCTTAATGATATGACATCCTAAAAATAATTATCTTTTACACAACACAAGACAACTTATCAAAACTAACACTGTGGAAAAATTCGAAGGTCCTGAAATATCTAATTGAAGGGAAAATGGTCTTCAGACTATAAAAATTCATAGCTAAGTAGCTCTACAAATTTACAAAATTCTACCAACTGCTCTGAATCAGTGATTCTTTAAAACTGAGATCCCTGTTGCAAATAAGTCCTGAACTAACTTTTAGGTCAGAAAAACATGAGCTCAATGCTTGTTCATATTGTGATAATTTTGAACAAATAAGAAATGCCATTGATTTTAATAAGTGGAATACCATGTTTGAGGATTGCCAAAACTTTGTTTTCTGCTTTTATGAGAAGGTACTCTGGGTAATCTTGACTATTATATTAACTTATTAAAAAGAACTAGCTACAGATAGAACACTTTAATTCCTGGAAGAACATTGGGCCGTTAACTCCATTGTGGCACACACTGTTGGTGGCCACGACAAAGCCAGGTCCCAACTGCTTTCTTCCTTAGTTAACACAAAAAATAAAAAGACCAGTTGCTGATGAGTCAATTCCAACTCATGGCGACCATATGTCACAGTTGAACTGTGCTCCACAGGGCTTTCAATGGCTGTCATCTTTCAGAAGTAGATCATGAGAACTTTCTTCTGAGGTGCCTCTGGGTGGATTAAAATTGCCAATCGTTCTGTTAGTAGCTGAGTGCTTAACCATTTGCACCACCCAAAGACATCAAAAATAGAGCCCAGAAAAGCCAGATACTTTTTCAGCCTTTTCTGCAGGTAGGGGTAGCCACGTGATCCAGTCATGGAAAATTAGAAGCCATAAGAAGTCTGCAAGAATTTCTGGAGAGGATTTTCATTCCTGATAGAAGGAGAAAAGGGCACTGAATCTTCTCTCCTCTGCCTACTCTCACCTCACTCCCTTTTGATGTGATCTTGATGTGTTTGGAGTTTCTGCCATTTGCAGCCATAGGAACAAACTCAAGGACAAAAAGTCAAGATGTTGAGGATGATGAATGGAAGTATGCAGAGAATTTAGGTTCCTGATGATATGATTGAGCTGTCAGACTGCCCTAACCACCTACCTCCAATCACTTTATGTGACTTAATTAAATGATTTTATTGTTTAATCTACTGTTGGTTGGGTTGCTTTACTTGCAGCTCAATGTAGCCTAAATCATCAACCCATCTTTTTTATATTCCTGCTCCCCTTGATCTCAGTGATCCTGCACTCTCCACAATCTAGGTGTTCCCCAAGGTTCTATATGCAATCCATATTCTCATTCTTCTCTTATTTCTTGAATCAATAAGATATAAATCATGAAGTTGTGATGGGTGGATGGGGATGGGGACATTCACAGGGACTCCTACTCAGGCAGTAATACTATGCTTTCCAGGCTAGGAGACAGCAGGTGTCAGACAGCAGTGGGGTTCCATTTTCTAGCTAGCTCAAATTTCTTAATGAAGAATTCACTTTTCTTCTGCTTTCTAGGAAATAGGGAGTGTGTAAAAATATTCAAATCCAATAAAAATGTCAAATTATTTTATTTTCCCACTTTTTGCATTCTTTGTCATAGCATTTCCTGTTGCTACCCTCCTTTGAAGAATGACACTGTGACATCGTTTACTTTGCTTTTGTCTATTTCTTAACTCTTGTACCATCGTACAACTTTCCTTTTCTCTCAACCTTTCCCTGAGGGCCCACTTCCATTTGCATCATGGAAAAAAGAGACTACTAGACAACAAATCTATTGATAAGCACAAGGCAAAGCTCTAAATCTATTAGAAGACACAGGACCCTGGTGGGGCCTCCAGTCAATGTTGAAGGCATGGCCCTCCATGAAACGATGCTGGTAATTGTCACGTCAACCATTTTATCAGCAACTAATACATGCAAGGCCATGTGCACACATTATCACACAAGAACACTTGAACTATGAATTATCTGAGAGAGAGTAGAGTCTACTGAAATATCTCTGGCATTCTATCCATGAATCTCTTGGAACAATGGCTTCCTAGGGAGCTATCCTGGGTACTGAACTGTTTTTCCTATAACCAGCTTTCATCTCTGCCTGAACTCTGCCTGGGACTTCAGTCACTTTTGTGTCCATTTGCTGAGCCTCTGTCCAGCCAGACTGCCTGCTCCAAATTTCACATTCACTGACCCTAACAGATGCCTTCACCTCAGTGATGCCCTAAACCACCTGCACAATTCCTTGATAGAGATTGTGACAGCTCCATTCAGTTCCTTGAGGGTAGGGGTCAAGCTTCATTTCCATTTGTAGCATCTACAGCACCCAGTTCCATGTCCTAGACAAGAGAGTTGCTCTTCAGTTATGGCTTTTTTATTCTGTCCATCTGTAGCTGGTAGTAGGAAATTCACTGTCCTCTATTTAAATATCATTCTTTAAAACTACCTAGTTAATCTACCTTCTAAGATGAAATGTGAGTCAATCAGTTCTCTCAGGCTACAATCTATGTATATAGTACTCCACACTAAAATACTTTTTAAAAAGATTGGACTATCCACAGAAAAGAAATTCCTGTTATTATATAGAGCTGAACATGCAACACAGTTTATTTGGTTTGAAGAAAAGTGCCCAATAATTTTAGGTGACTCTGGAACCTGCTGAGAAGAAATAGCCATAGAAAAATGCCTTGCAAAATATATACTTAGTATATAACCAATATATCAGTACACCTCTGGGAATGCCTTAGGGGCACTTATCAGTGAAATCACCTAATATAATAATGTGGGATTTGGGCAGCTTATCAGGAATAAGGTTGAGTAAATTCCCATCCACATAAGAAATGCTGTAGCCATGGTCCAGTGTATAACAGAGAGCAACTGTTGGTTGTATGGAGTTGGTTATCAGTATCAATGACCAGCACAAGTGTATACCTAAACCACAGAAAGGCATTTCTAGACATGTCTAGGCAGAGTAGGCAGAAGTCTTCAGAAGACACAGTGAATGAAGAACTAAATATCATCTCCATAAATCTATGTACAGATTCAAACATCTAGTCTTAGAGGGTAAGGGTGGGATGGATGAGGGTGGAGGTGGTCACAGGAGGTTTTCTGGGAGGGAAGAACCAGCATCATTGAAGCACAGTTATTTATTTATTTTTTTGAGATAACAGGACCCCACTAGTTACTTCACATGTGTCTTCAGGTCCCTTGGCCGTGAACTTCACCAAGGGCACAGCACTTTGTTTAGCTGCTTTCGAACACATGTGAGGTGTCGTGGGGTACTTAGAAATTGAGTGGCATTTGCAAGTGTTTCATGAATGGTAGAAACTTTGGTCATTCCCTATCAGAGCAGAAGCATCTGCTGAAAATTCTCCATATGACACCTCATTTACCAAATTGGCCTGCAACTCCCCAAAGAAGGAAAATAATCTTCACAGAGAGGAGGAGAAAAGGAAAGCCCTTCGTTACTCTGATTCGCACCCTGAAATCTCTTCCTGCCTCCCCCATCTTCCTCTGTCAGCTGGTGGGTCACACTTAAGAGACATGACAATGTCCTAGGTCTCATTACCATGATTCTCTCTCTTTTTCCTTTTCTTTCTTCTTATTTACAAACAACAACCACAAATTTCCAGCAGGCAGAGATCATAGGCAAAGCTCTAACATCATCTCCTCTTCCAAGAGGCTCTTAGGCAGTATTTTGGCTTGTATAGGTCCAACAGAATGTCCACGACATTGGCTCAAACACTAAGTTGCAGCTAGACATCTGCTCTATACCTTCCCTATATTGTCCCCATCCCCCCAAGCTGCAGGAACAATGTACTGACCTATGAGAATGTAAGAAATTCTGACATTTTCTTTTTCCTCCAAGATGAATGGAAACTAAGACTACTATACCTTAGTAATATTTGGAAAATAAAAACAGTCATTGCTTCCTGTGGGCATTATAACTTTCTAAGCTGCCTGTTTTATGGTGCGGTACAATGAATCACTTTTATGTGGCCTTTCTCACCATCGTCTTGTGACTCTGACAAAATGATTGGGTGGTATTATGCAAATAAGGTACTTGTGGCCCACCAATGGGATTGGACAGCATTGCTAATAATGCAAATAAGGTGCATGGAACGCTTGTGGGAGTGGGACCATGCAAATAAGGTGTATGGAATCCTAATTAGGGGATTGGTCAGTTTTGCCATCCCACTAGGCTTAAAAGAGGGCCAATCCCAGAGTAGAGAGGGGACCGCTATCATCAAAAAGAAGAGACGGAGTACAGCATAGCCTTTGGACCTGGGATCCCTGAGCTGAGACCCTCCTAGACCCAGGAACCAGAGAGAGAGAGTTATAGCACCAGAGACCCCAAGAGATGGGCACAGTGGTAGAGAAACTGTGGCAGCAGAACCAGGAGACTGGCATGAGACAATGCAGTGGGCTTCCCAGCAAATGGAGCAAGGCAGTTACAGTGGGTGTGCCAACCCACAGAGTGAGAGAGTTGAGTGCCTTCAGGCAGGAGGTTTGCTGGTGGAGTGGAGTGCCTCCAGGCACTTGTCAGGGGAACTACGCTTGCTGGCCTATGGAAGGAGACAACTGAGTACGTGGGGGCTAAGACTTACTGGAGGAGTAGGGTGCCCCCAGTCAATTACTGGTGGAGCTAAAGAGCTTTGTAACAATTGCCCGAACAGGGCAGTGGTTGGGCTGAGGGGTCCAAGAGGCCCAAGGCGCCAAGGGCCAGGGAGGGGCCTGCCTGTGGGCACAGTTGAGAAGAGGCTGTCCTAGTCGAAGAACTGTATCCTGAGTCCTTCTTGATCCTGAATTGCAACCTGTTACTTCCCTAACAAATCCCATAACTGTGAGTATGGTCTGTGAGTTCTGTGTGGCCATCGCAATGAATTATCGAACCCAGCAGAGGAGTAGAGAGAACTGTGGGAGGGACGGTTGGTGTCAGAATTGCTAAAAAGGTTGGAGGGTGGAGATATGTCTGACCTCTCCCTCATAGGAACCAGCCTTAGGCTATTGATCTTGATTCTCCTTCCGCCTGTGAAGTTAGAGGAAGTCAGACGCCTCCACCACGCCATTTTTACATATGGCTATAAATTTTAGCAGGTAATAGTTACTGGGTACTCACTATGCGCCAGGCACTGAGCTACATGCTTTGCATAAAATGTTAATCCTCCCAAGTAGCATCTGGAGCTAGAGCTGGTACTACCCTCCATTTTTTGGGTGAGAAAGCATAGCACTAAAAGGCAAGGTAACAGTATGTGAAGAGGAGCCCTGGTGGCTCAGTAGTTAAGCCCTCAGCTGCCAACCAAAAACTTGGTGGTTTGAACCCACGAGATGCTCTGTGGGAGGAGGATGTGGCAGTCTGCTTCCGTAAAGATTATGGCCTTGGAAACTTATGGGCAGATCTACTCTGTCCTACAGGGTTGCTATGAGTCAGAATCGACTTGACAGCAATGGGTTTGTATTTGGTTAACGATATGAGAAGATTGGCCATTTGCTGTGAAGACTATTTTCTGAACAACCATGCTCTACTACATGATTAAAAAGAAGGACATCCCGTGCCCTTAATTTCTGGCAACCACTGATCTGTTCTCCATCACTATACTTTTGTCTTTTCAAAAATGTTATATAAAAAAAATGTTATAAAAAAAAAAAAGGACGCATCTGGTAGAATTGGCAAAAGGCTTCAAAAGAGAAGGTGCATTTTCCTTGAGCTTTGAAGGTTGTGTAGGAGTTTTCCAAGTTGATGAGTTGGGGAGGATGTTAAGGTAGGGAGAGAAAACAGTTATTATTTCTCTTTCTCGCCAGTTGACTGGAACAATTTTGCTGTGAAATTGAACCTTTATTTCAGTAATATCCCAGTCCTCCTATCAAAACCAAGAGGGATTTATCAAACTAGAATAGAGAATCCCAATTGCTTACACACCAGGGGAAACTGGAGAGGTCTCCTGCACCCTGAGTAGTATCTCTATAACCGGTCTGTCTCATAAGAGGAGTCTCTAGTGTCAGAGCTAAATCATTTGCAAACTTTGGGATTTCTGTAGCTCCTGCAAAGGTATTTAAAACGTATTTATCTTGCCTGCTCAACCGTTTGCTTGCAGCAACCTCTCTGCCTTAATGTAATAAATCTGAAGGATCTATTTTCTTTTTTCCAAAATGGTAACTGTGGCAATAGCAGAAAGGTGGATAGGAAAGGTGAGAAAACAGAAGCATGGCATCCACTACAGTAGGTGAAGCTGGAGAACAGGGCTCAGCTTGTTATGGCAGCGAGGATAGAAGGGGGCAGAGATGAAGACAACGTTCTAGGTGCATCACGGCTGACTGGCAGGTAGAAGAGGAGTGAGGGGTTGAAAGTGGTCTCTGGGAGGGGAGACAAATAGTAGAGGGAGGCAATTTCAGGGAGAAGAAAATGAGTTAGTGTCAACATTTTCAGTTCAGCAGGGAAGGCAAAAAAGTGTAGTGGTCAGAAGCATGCAGTCTGAAGTCAGACTAAGGGGTTTAAATCATGGCCTCACCACTTACTATGTGGCCATGGGGGAAGTGTGTGCCCTTGGGCCACTTAATTAACCTCTCTGTGCCCCAGTTTCTTCATCTGTAAAGCGGGACTGTTAATAGCAAGATTATTAATTGTTTTGAGGATACATGAAATAATGCATATAAAACACTCAGGTAATACTCAGGATAGTTTAGTTAATAACATTATTGGTTAAAAAAAGTACTGATTTTTATTGTGGCTAATACTTAAAGAGTATTTAACACATTCCAGGCACTGTTCTCCCAAGAATCCAATAAGGCAAGCATTATTTTTATACCCATCTTACTGATGAGGAAACCGAGGCACAGAGAAGTTAGCTAGGGGGCCCAAGGACACACAGCTAGTTATTGGCAGAACGAGGATACAAGCCCAGTGGTCTGACTCCTGCATCTGGGCTTTCATCCACTGCTTTGCTCTGCATCCCTATTCAAGCTATTAACAATGCCTTAAGGATGTCCGGGTGGAGATACTCAAAGGAAGTTGGAAGTTCAGATCTAGGCACTCAGGAGAGAGTTGACAGCTTGAAGTGGTACATTTGGTTAGGCATTGCTATGATGCCAGCACTCAGACTGTGGGCATGGCCCATTCCCTCATGGAGAAAAGTAAATGTTACTGAGTGCTGGAGGGTATTTAAATAGAAGATCCAGCAAGGGAAACCAAATGCAGTCATGGGTGAACCAGGTGAGGGCAAGATCATAGAAGTCAAAACAAGGAAGATGCTTAAGAAGATACAAAGAAAAGAAGTGGTTACTGGACTTAGCCATTAGGAAGGCTTTGGTAACGTTCCACAAGCCACTTTCATAAAGCTACTGAAAGGTGGCAAATGAATATTTTGTTAGGGAAGTGAAAGCACCAGTAACTGTCGACTTTTCAGAAGTTTTCAAGAGACACAAAGAAAGAGCAGCAGCTGATGGCAGGCAAGGTGAGGGCAGGCTGCTCTTAGGTTGGGTTGCATGATGAGGCTGCTTTTTCTCTTTAAATTCCATATGTTTTAATGCTCTTGCCTGAGACGTGGCCCAAGATCATTACACCCCGATTTCTAGTTGGGGAACACTGTCATATTGGATAACAACATTTATTCCATTCGATTTATAAAGAACGTTCAGCAAAGGGATGATTAGTTGCCTGGTGAGACATGTTAAAGTTGCTCAGTCTTATCATGATGTAGTGTGGAGGAGGAGACACTGATAATAATTGGGGGGAAAATTCTGCTTTCATTATGGCCTTAGGCAATGATCACATTAAAGCTAAATACTCTTAGGTGTCGCTTTGAAACATCATTGATTGTGAGATCTGAAGCCATTTTATGAGGGACCTGTAGACAGGAGAGAATGTATATTACAAAAAATTAATGGGTTCTAAAATAATTTTAGAGAAAACGGAGACCAACTGTTACTGCAACACCATGCCCTTGTGTTTGAATATTACAATGACATTGTGCTGAAAGACTTCCAATTAAATACTGATGGTGAGATGCCATTATGACAGTTTCGTGCTATGATGTATTAAGTAAAAACAACCAAATGTAAAACTGTATGTGCACAATGGAATAAAATGTCAACATACGGAACAAAAAAAACAGTAGCTTTGTTAAGATGACAGGCTTGTGATTTTTTTGTTTTATTTATTAAATATGTCTATGCTTATATAATACAGTTTCATTTCTTAAATAAAGGAAATAACATGAACTATAGCTCCTTTTACTTACGAAGTTCTACTGTTTATAGTTCTGAGAATTTTCTGTAACTGTGGTTCTTGCCCTGGGTCTGTGGATGGCCTGAAATTGTAAATGCTCGGTCTACATGTAGATGGGATTTTTCTGCTTTCGTCCGATCTCAACGGGGCACGGGACTTCACAGTGGTGAAGGGCCATGGAAGACCATACTTTTGTTTGACCTCAAGGGGGCAAGTGACTTCACAGTGGTGAAGGGTCATGGAGGACTATACTTTTGTTTGACCTCAAGGGAGCGCATGACTTCACAGTGGTAAGGGGCCATGGAGGACCAGCATTCTGAGCAGCTTGTATTCTCCAGTCATGATGTCAGCTTGCAAGGAGCTGATGTGCACCCTATACTCCCTCGTCATCTTCCTCTGCAGAGCCACAAATACAGCTGTGACCTGCCACCCATCCCAAGTCAGCTCCATCAATGTGACTGTGGTGATGTATGCGTTATTTTTCAAAACACTTGTTTGTAGACACCCTTACAATGTGAACAAAAAGCACAGCATTCCACGTGTGTATGTACATTTAGCTCTTTCTTCACGGTAACCCCATGTGTGTCAGAGTAGAACTGTGCTCCAGAGGGTTTGCAATGGCTGGTTTTTTGAAAGTAGATTTCCAGGCCTTTCTTCTGAGGCACTTCTGGGTGGACTCGAACCTACAATCTTTCTGTTAGCACCCAAGTGCATTAACTGTTTGCACCATGCAGGGACTCCAGCTCTTTCTTAAATGCTCATTATTGGGATGAAGTTACAGCAGCAGAGTCATTAACTTGTGGCTTGACTCACCTTCCTCTGCCTCCTTCACAGGCATCCTCAGGGACCCTGTTCTTATAGCTCTGTGAGCAGAATGGGGGTGCACTGAGAACGTAGGTTGGTATCCCAGTTTTGCTCCGTATGCACTGTGTGCTCACAGGCTCGGGTTTGTCATCTGGCAAATGGGGATGCCACTGTCTAGCACGTGGACTTGCTGGGATTAAATGAGAAGGCAATGATGCCAGCACACATATGGGATGCTCCAAACATGTTAGTTTCCTTCCCTTGTATATAATTTCCAGGATCTCCTTGTTATTATCCCATCAGCCACTAACCTGTGTATTTGAGCACCTGCTATAAGTGAAACACAGCACTAGGTACAAGGGATATAAGGGAACAGAAAATGGTTTTCAGGTGTCATAGGGGATCTGAAACATCACACTGAAAGTAGCGTGTGCTTCGTGTCAAACAAACTGTAAACATGCCACAGTATTTTATTTACAAATTTACTCATTCATTCAAATATTTATTGAGCACTTACTGTGTGCTAAGTTCTATACTGGACACTAATGATTTTGCTGAGAACAAGACAGATAAGGCCCCTGCTCCCACAGAGCACTCAGTCCAGCCATGGAGAGGCCAGTAAGAAATGAGTCAATAGTTATGCAAACTCGATGCTTTCAGAGCATGGTAAATGCTATGAAGGAAATAAAAGCAGGAGGTTTGGCAGGAGATAGCCGAATGGGATGCTGTGTGTCCCCAAAATATGTGTTATATACCTGTGGGTGTGATCTAATCTAATGTAATCACATTCCATTATGCAATATAATATAATGCCATCCATCAATCAGTTGAGGTCATTCTGGTGTTATATAATCACTTAATGACGTCTGAGTTATATAAAGAGCAGCACAGACCCAGAGATGCAC
The DNA here is from genome assembly GCF_000243295.1 of Trichechus manatus latirostris. Taxonomy (NCBI): domain Eukaryota; kingdom Metazoa; phylum Chordata; class Mammalia; order Sirenia; family Trichechidae; genus Trichechus; species Trichechus manatus. The sequence goes on along the minus strand of NW_004443989.1, from coordinate 6,879,210 downwards.
TCGGATATAGGGGGGAATATAGATGCTATCTGATGACAATGGAGGCAGATGAATATACAAGCCTAGGAATTTCCAAGATCGCTGGCTTCTAGGAGTTGAAAGAGGCAAGGAAGTAACTCCCCTTAGAGTCACACCCTGAATTTGGACTTTTAACTTCCTGTACCATGAGAAAATCAATTTTTGTTCTTTAAAGCCACCTATTGGTGGTATTTGTGTTACAGGAGCACTAGGAGGTGGAGACAGATGCTAATTTACGTAGGGTAACCAGAAAAGACCTCTCCAAGGAAGTAAGACACTGGAGGTCAGACTTGAGTAATGAGAAGGACTCAGCCGTGCAGAGAACAGTGGATGAACCTTTTCTGCTAAAGGCGTGCCTAGTGCACAGGCCCCGAGACAGGAATGAGCCAGGCACCTCGCAGGAGTAGAAACAGGTCGCTCTGTCTGGAGGATGCTGAAGGAGGACAAGAATGTGAGCGGTCACTGCTCAGACAGGCCAGCATGAATTACATGACTGATAGGGTGTGTAGGGGGAGATGTCTTAGGCTGGGTTTTCTAGAGAAGAAAAACCAGTAAAGTGTATAAATATATATAGAGAGAAAGATTTATATCAAGGAAATGGCTCATGCAGTTGTAGAGGCTGGAATGTCCCAAGTCCATGGGTCAGGATAGAGGCTTCTCCTGATTCACGTAGCTGCAGGGGCTGATGAACCCAAGATCAGCAGGTCAGAGAGCAAGGCTCTTGCTCACAGGCTGCAAAGATCAATGAATCCCAAGATCAGCAGGCAAGACTGCAGGTACGCTGCTAGCTCAAGTTCCAAGAACTGGAGCCAGCTGCAGGATCCATCACCATCAAAAAGCCCATAAGCCTTGCCAGAATGTCCGCTTACAATCAATGCAGTCCACACGCTCAAGGAAACTCCCTTTCAACGGATTGGCTACTCATAGCAGATCCTATCATGGAGGTGATCACAATATATCAAATCTCAACATGGAAGTGATCCCAATTATCATATGACTGCCAAACCACTAAGAATCATGGCCCAGGCAAGCTGACACACAACCTTAACCATCACGGGGGGAAAGATGCACAGGCATGAATTAACTTGGCATTTCCACACTGTGTACCTAGGCAAAGACTGAGAGCACTAACACATGAAAAAACTGATTCGATCATAAATGGCTGCTCTAACCCTGGTGTTTCAATACCCACAGTGTACCATCAAGGAGCCCTGGCGGTGCAGTGGTTAAGTGCTCAGCTACTAACCAAAAGGTTCAAACCCACCAGCTGCTCCATGGGAGAAAGGTGTGGCAGTCTCTTTCTGTAAAGATTATAGTCTAGGAAATGTTCTGGGGGCAGTTCTACTCTGTTCTACAGGGTCACTATGAGTAGGAATTGACTTGATGGCAACGGCTTTTGGAGCGTATCATCATGGTGATTTGGACTACTGAACTGGGCGGTAGTTGGTGGGTACTCAATACTATGACTGAATGCCACAAGAACACAGTCAAAATTTGGCAGTGAATTTCCAATGACTCAGTTGCCTGAATGTGATTAAATCTAACCTTTTAGTCATACTTTTCAAGCAGTTGAATGGAGAGTAAAAAAGAATTTCTAACAATAGTATATAGAAATGGGGCATATTAAAACAACCTACAAAGACATAAAAGAAGAAAGAAAGAATATCCTATGATTGCATTGTCTGGTGAGAGCTTACAAAAGATCCTAATACAAAATATGGGGGTTTGTACTGCATTCAGCATACTATTTTTTTCAAAGGCCGTTAGCCAATAACCTCTATTCTGCTAAAAACCAAATTTAGAGTCTGGCATTATCTTGGTCTATAGATTGTCATCAGACACTCCAAATGCAACATGAGTTTTCGTATTTGGTTCATTTTCTAACATTTTCAGAAGATGGAAGGAAATTGCAGTGTAAGAGCAAATAAGCAAATAAGGGTTAGAAAGCAAAAAAAAAAAAAAAGATGATTTGGACAGCAGTGAACTTTGTCTATTTAGAAACCCACGAAAGACACAGATGATGAATTCCATGAACAATTTGGCATCTCGCTTCTCCACTTCAGCTGATAAAGCCACATGTTCTACATGGGTTGTGCTCATAACCTTATTACCTGTTAACAGGATTTGTGCTGCAAACTCCCAGGGACCCCTTCACCAATTCACCCACATGCCCAATGTCAAATACATTTTGATGACGCTTGGTTCAGACAGAAAATAAGATCCACTAACCCACTTAAAGAGGCTTTAAATATCTTCTGGAAACGTTTCTTTTTTCATCTTGTAATCCAGAAATTCCATGTTAACATGTATAAGCAACCAGACACAAAGCAGGATTTAGAAGAAGCCAGTTAACTAACCTGAACTTAATGATATTCCAAGAATCAAATCCCTCTGTCTTGTTGAGAAATGGCACAACACAGATTGTACCACTCAAGATCCTGCTTCTGGGGAAAAGACAGATGACTCATTGGTTATGTTCTATCTAATCAAGGAGGGAGTTCCACAGTGTGAGAGATGTCATTTACAAGAAGGAAGAGGGCTAGGGAAAAGTAGGTTGGTAGTTTACTAAGTATGAAGCACGAGCAATTTCAGATCAGCCAAGGGATCAAGATCAATAACGAAACTCAAACCAGGATTTACTGAGGTCTTAGTCACATCACCCAGGTACCTCTCAGGTGGCTTAAATTTTACACTTCCCATGCTGAATTCCTTACATCCCTTGTATGAGGCTCTGTTGGTTTCACATCCATAACTCTCAGATCTTATCGCTTCCCGGCCTGCCTGCAGATTTTTACCGATAGTACGTTCATCTCTTTGAGGGTTTTCTCCAAAGACACGGATGGCCACTCTGCTTAGCACATGGCAAGCTAGCAGGCCACAATCAGTTGCCATGGAGTCGATTCTGACTCCTGGTGAGCCCATGTGTGAATCTACAGGTGGGTGTTTAAGGAGGGGCAGAGAAGAGAGGTCGTGATGTGAAGGAGGCTTTAGAGGCCACCTGGCTAGACAGAAGTAAAGATGTGCACGTTGATGGGGCTGACTAAACTAGCAAGCAGGAAAGATCTAGAAGTAATGGGGCTTTGGGATACATCTATTAGTGGTACTATCTGGTTAAAAAGCAGAACATCTGACAAGTTCTGGACTCCTGTTTTCCTGCAGTCACTATCTCTAAGGACATGGAAGAAGACACCAGGGTTAATAGTATATCTGGACAATTCTGGTCAATGTGGAAAAATGAATGTGTGAAGTAAATGTAACGGAAAACCTAGGAAAAAGTGTACTTGGCATCTTAGAGTTTATGACAGTTGGGAGTTGACATGCCAGATCTAGACTTACTGACTGTCTTTCCTTCGTTCACCAAATATAAGTGGGACGTAGATATTGTGGCTCTGGAATGACCAAAGCAACTGTGGCCAATGGTCTCATACAACTTACAGTCTACTGCATCTAGGCTTGTGGACAGTGAGAGAAGGAAGAGAGTGAGCAAGTAGGAGAAGAAGGAGGAGGAGGAGGAAGAGGAAGAAGAGAAGAAAGAAGAAGAATGAGAAGAAAGAAAAGAAGAGGGGAAGAGGAGGAAAAGGAGGAGGAAGATGAGGAGACGGAAGAAGAAACAAGGTTCTATAATAGGAGATTCTGGAAGGAAAAAAAATATAAGACTTGGAACATTGTTTAAAGCTTCAAATCTGATTCTTTCAGGACATGACTTTAATGAGGAAGAAAAGGTGGAGGAGCCTAAATAATGTGGCCATCTAGGAACTCTCTGACATGCTCAGATGTTAAAATAATGTTAAAATTGCTTTCAATAAATACTGACATTTGTAAAGCCAGTTACCGTTCTATGTGGTTTACATGTACTATCCCTTTGAAGCAGGCATGATTCTAATATCATAGTAAGGAAATGGAGTCACAGAGAGGTTAAGAATCTTGCCTAATATCAAGTAGCCAGCAGTGGTGGGGCCAGAATTTGAGTACTGAAAGCCTGACTTCTGTGCTTGTGCTCTTAAGTGTTAAGGTATACGGTGCCCAGTACAAAAGATGGAAAGACATGAACTTTCTTCAGGACCGAGATGAGTAACACCAGGGTAGTTAAAGCGTAACATGATCTGAGATGGATGGAGCCTCCTCAGAACACCACCAAAAACTTTCAAAGGGACTTCAGATGTTGATCAAAGAATGGATTTTAATACAGATAGACATAGAGACAGATACCTAGATATAGATATATAAAACCAGTTCATTGATTTCTCATTCTCTCCGTCTGTTTTACACGGGGAGAAACAGCCTCGGAGTGGCTACGTCACATTCCTGAAGTGTCCTCAGCAAAGCAGTGGTGGAGTTGTTCCAGGTGTCAGCTGTACACAGGTTTCCTGACCGTGTTCTCCCCTCCAGATCACTCGAAATATGTGTGTCCCCAACTTTGCCTGAGCACTGGCATGCCTGCCTCTTCTTCATGCTCCTCTCTGCTTCCTATCAGCCCACACCTTCCATACTGATTGGGATTTGGGTTTAACGCACCCGAGGCAACATGAGCAGCCACCATCCAGTGCTAGGCTGGCGTCCCTAAAGTTAGCTAACTGTCATTTTCAGAAAGTCTTTTTTCAAACTACCACCACTACATTCTCTGTGCTTCTATTTAAGTGTATGGTTTGTGTGGATGTGTGTGCATAGTGTTCACAGTTTTGCAAGTGGAAGAATATACAAGATTTCTCACTATCAGATAGCTTGTTATTTTAATGATGATAACAATGGTGTAAAGTCAGATGACTCATACATAATTGCCCCTGGGTCAGTGGAATGATGTTAGGGTACATATTCAATCGTAAACAAAGACTGAAAATTGTCCTCAACTTGGCCAAATGAATGGCTCCTCCATTACAATGAGAGCTGGGTGGTGCCACCATTGGGAGAAGAAATCACTTGGAATGTTGCTGGAAGAGGGTTTAGGAAAACGAAAACCCCCTAAGAAATTAAGATGCAAATGGAAACTTTGCCCTTTTAAAATGCCATGCATAGTCAATTATGCATTTGTAAGTCAATTACAAAAAAGCAAACAGATGAGTTTTAAGACTTCTTATGTGCAATGCTGGTAAGGGCTTCAATTTAGAAGAACAATAATTTTTAAAAATGGTTTTAGATCAAATGAGAACGGAAGGCTTCCAAAATACCTCCTGGGAATTAAAAAACAAGTAAACTAATTTTATTTGCAGCTTAAATAAAACTCCCCTGAACGGCTTAATGGGCACCTATCTCCTTTAGGTATATTCTAGAGAAAACTCAGTTGCAGTTATAGGCTAAGGAGATTAATGAATCACTACATTTTATTTGTATTAGAACCAGTGATTAGAAATAATTTTTTTCTGAGTTAGAGTCACACGGAGCCAGCTAGAAAAAGTGGGCAGAGCACTTTCATTGACTAGTTTAGCAGTCTGTACATTTCCTTACGTTCAGGGGCCAAAATGATTTATCTTTATATAAGGAGGATGTTTAGCGTAGTGCCTGACATATGCTGTTGCTGTTAGCTGCCATTGAGATGTCCCCCGACTCACGTACAATGGAACGAAATACTGCCTACTTCTGCGCCTACGATCGGTTGGGGATCGGACTGTTGTGATCCATAGGGTTTTCACTGGCTGATTTTTGGAAGTAGATCTCCAGGTCTTTCTTCCTAGTCTGTCTTAGTCTGGAAGCTCTGCTGAAACCTGTTCAGCATCACAGCAACATGCAAGCTTCCACTGACAGACAGGTGGTTGGCTGCATGTGAGGCACGCTGGCTGGAAACTGAGATCAGGTCTCCTGCATGGAAGGTGAGAATTCTACCACTAAACCACGACTGCCCCCCTGCCTGGCATACAGTAGAAGCCTAACAAACATATAGAAAATAAGTGAACCTACAATGTCCTCAACTGAATATATTTTCAAATACATGGGCAGAGTGAAGATTATGCTTTTATAGACAACATCTGCATCTTTTTTGCCTTGACATCTCCACAGTGTAAATAGTATTTGCTAACAAGCTTTTGTTCACCACAGTATTCTGCTCCTAGAGGGATGCCTGGTACATAACAGGCACTCAAAATTATCAGTTGAATAAACATGGTAGAAAGAATGGGAATTCCTTTGAAGGCCAAGACCCATGTTACAAGGGTTGGCTTTTATCAGGCATTTAATGTATGTATTTTATTAATTCACTTCTTATAAAGAAAGTAGTTATGTAATGTCCCTGGGTGGTGCAAATGTTTAAGGCTCTCAGCTGCCAACTGAAAGGTTAGAGGGTCAGGTCCTCCCAGATGTGCCTCAGAAGAAAGGCCTGGTGATTTACTTACAAAACATCTCAGCCATCGAAAACCCTTCAGAGCATAGTGCTCCTCTGATGTGAGCAGAACTCCATGAGTTGAAACTGACAGAATGGTAACTGGTTAGGTAGTTATATAACAGTCATAAAATAATTATAGCATTAGTAGCTTTTTAATACAGTGCCAGACACTTTATCTACATTATCCGTTTTAAACTTTTCAACAACCTATTGGGGGTAGATTATGCTATCTTTATTTAATAGACAAGAAAACAAAGGTTTAGGAGGGTGATTTGTTAAAGCTTCCTCAGCTAGAAAGAGGTCGAGCTGGAGCTCTGTCTTAACTTGGGCTCCCCTGAGAGGTAAACCTGAGATGAGGACCTGGGTGCAGGTGATTTATTTGGGTGGTGGATTCAGGAAGCAAGAATAAGGGAACAAAAGAGGAAGACAAGGAAGGAGGAAAAGCTAATACGGGGTGTGTTACTAAGTTGGTTACCACTGCGGGCAACTGGGGCTCAGTCCTGCTGGGGATCCTCTGAAGAACCATTTAGAGTACACCTTAGAATTCTCTCTCTAATGGACAGGAGGCTGGGGGCACTGATCCACTTACCCCCATGCCCTACTGGCTGGAGGCTACCTCTGGGGACGTTAATTCCCCACATGTCTTCACTGCCCTGTGTTGGTAAGCTACTTACTTGGCTTCGAAAAATCCAGGAGAAGCTGTAGGCACTTGAGTGGGAAGATGCTAGTGTATAGGGAGAACCCATCAGCTTCAGCTGAGATCCAAGTGGGCTGAGGGTGCATGGCCCGGGGCACACAAAGCGTCAGCTCCCTTCTCTGCCTTTGGTCTGTACAACTTCAAAGTCCTTTTTCAGTTTTAACTAAGCAGTTATATTTCCTCCTGGGAGAGTGGAACCAGGAGGAATGAAATGTGACTCCAAGTACCGCCGCTGCCTCCAAAATGCTTTTACACCCTTTCGCACCTAATTTGGAGATAGGAATATACCTGTGAAAAATCAGGTAACAAGGTACTATTAGAAAAAAGAACAACTGAGTGCATACACAGGTTATGGTCCCTTGTGTGCAAATAAAAATGAGTATATACTAGTGTATTAGATTCGTGTTGCTGCTGTAACACATTACCCCAAACTTAGCAGCTTAAAACATCTGGTGGTCAGAAGTCCAAAATGGGCCTTTAGGGCTGGTTCCTTCTGGAGGGTGTAGAGGAGAATCTGTTTCCGTATCTTTTCCAGCTTCTAGAGGCCACCTACATTTCTGGGCACATGGTCCCCTTCCTGTAGTGTCAAAGCCAGCGATGTAGCATCATCTCTTTTCTGACCTCCTGACTCTTTTAACGGCTCTTGTGACTATATTGGGCCCACCTGGGTAATCTAGAATAATCTCCCCAAATCAAAATCCTTAAATTACTAACATCTGCAACATTCCTTTTACCATGTAAGATGACATATTTATAAATCCTGGGGATTAGGATGTGGAAATCTTGGCGGGGGTGGGGGGCATTATTCAGTACACAGCTAGTATATCCATATTCTTCTTCTTCTTTTTTTTTTTCCCCCTGAAAAGAATACATAAGAAACTGTTGATATAGTTGTTTTTGGAGAAAGGAATTGGGACTTCAGAAGAGGAATTTCTACTTTTCGTTTTGTACTTAACCCCCCCCCCTTTTTTTAAATTTTATATCTATTACTTTTATTTTGCTAAAAGAAATATCTTCACTTAATTATTGGATCCTGAGACGACGGGCTACTTTGTTTTCTGCTTTAGACATTCCTGTGTTGTAAACACACCAATCTAACAAATAATTTAAAAAATTATGGTTCATCCATAAAATGAACAACTACACAGTAATTAAAGAGAATGAGGAAGAGGCATTCCCATGGATAGGGGACGCTCTCCAAGAGATGTTGTTGGTGAAGAAAGCAAGATGTAGAACCGAGTGTGGAGTAGACTTCTATCTCTGTAAAAATACACCATATTAAGGATACATACGCTTGTGTCTGAACAGAAACTTTCTGGAAAGACACACAATAAACAGTGTTTGTACTGGAGAGGGAGAGTAGAATTTTGGCACAGAGGAGGAATTTTTCACTATAGATTCCTTTGAAATACTTGAACTCTATATGTGTATGTAAAGTATTTTATATTTTTATCATGTCCATGTCTTACTGCCCTATACAAAGAAAAATACCAAGTGATACATTCAAATACAGTGATAAGAAGAACAATCTTTATTGAGCTCTTCTTGTGGGTCAGTCTCTGTGTTAACTAAGCATTTTATGGGATCATTTAATCCTTTCTGAAGTCCTGTAAAGTCATATCGCCCCATTGATAAGAAAACTGAGACAAGGATGTAACAACAAGGTTGTAAGAACAATGCACGAATGGATGGATGGTGGACGGATAGATGCATGGATGGATGGATGGATAAATGTTTTGAGAAAAGTGAAAAATGAGGTCAGCCAGGTAGGGCAGACCAGAATTGAGAAACACAATGAGAAGTTGACACCATCTTTAAAATAGTGGATCCCGATGGGGACTGTACCGCCCTTTAGATGGCATTTTGAAAATTTATGAGGTGAATTTAGTTGTTACCAACAGGGGAGGATTCTATTGGCATTCAGTGGGCAGAGCCAGGGATGCTGAAAGTTCTGAAATTTGAAGGCTAGTCCCCTCTCAATACCCCATCACATTCATGTAGGTAAAACCTTCTTTATAATTCTCTGAGCCAAGAACCTAACTCTACACATAAACAAAGGATTTTTGCATGATATTTAACCTGCACCGAATATATCACTTTTGTCCTCATGTTCATCTTTTCCTGCATCTTCTGCAGAATTGCTTCTGAGTCATCCTACTTCTCCTGAATCCAAGCTTATTCATTACAAATAGGTGCAAACATCTGACTACATCATTATATCTCCCAGTGCAGCCATGCCTACACATTTGCATTTTGAAATATGTTTTACTATTAATTCCTTTCCTTTTATTTCTCCTTTATAGTAATATCAAGGCACAACATTGGGGCTGCTTTTCAAATTAGGCATGTAGGTAGCAATATGATCTATAAATTTCATCTCATAAGAGAGAAAGGGGGCATTAAGAAATATTTCTTTGGAAAGAGGGTGTTGAGTCTGGTAGGATGGGGGACCTCTGCTTTACACCAATGAATGCAAACCCAGATGCCTTCAGGGTCCAGGCCGGCTTGGCAATGACACTGATGGTGGTTTGCTCAGGAGTGTCCACCCTATCCCCCAAAGGTATCCTGATCTACATTCTGTTTAAAGACCGTTGGGCAAACCGAATGTGGCTACCAGTCTTCTCCCAGTCCGAGGACTCCCAGGGTGGGCCCTCTGTTCTAGAAAGTGGTGAGTCATTGTAAACCAGGCGTGACCAGCACAATTCCTGCTTTGCTAATCTGTCCTGACGAGGCACGTTTTCCCTTCTACCCTGTTCCTCTAAGCACTGATCTCATACAGCACACCTTGGCTTTTCATTCTCGTAAGACATATTATTTCATTATAACAAAATGGGGCTAAACTGTACCATTAGCGATCGTGTTTATGTGGTTGCTAGGTAACCAGTTTGCCCCTTGGGTTTCAGAAGCAGCTGAGGGTGCTAAATATCACATTATAAATCAGGTGGCAGAGGTAGCTCAGACATGCTTTAAGAAGCGGCATCTTCCTGAAGGGCAAATTGTAACTGGTTATTGATGGGTTTAAAAAAATTAGGTTAGAAATTGAATTTAAAAAAATGCGGAAACACAAAGAAGAGACTTATTATGTCAACATTTAAAAGAAATGGGGTAGAAAAGAAAATACAGCCTGATTACATAAATGAAGTGATGAAATTAAATTCAAAGAGATTAAGAGCCAAATTGTTCATTAGTAATGATACTGATAGGTCTGACTTTGGACTTCCTGCTCACTTCCCACGTGTCTGACATGATGCTAGTTCTTGGCTTGCATCATGTCATCGAAACAACACCAGCCTATGAGGTGGATGCTACCACTATTTTATAAATGAGAAAAACGAGGCACGGTAGTCAACCCGGCTTTACCACTCACAAATCAGGCCAAAGTTGACATCCTTTTGGAAAAGAGTTACTGGGTAAGGTGATGAGGAGAAGGCCATAGACATAGTGCATTTTAATTCCAGCCAAAGAAATTGGTCTGTCATTATTTTTATGTTTTGGCTAATAAAACCTGGTGGATTTAAGGCTGCTTGGATAATCACACTGACATGGTATAATGAACATGGGGCAGGGGGCAGCCTCTTGAGGGTGTATCACTGTTCTCTGTCCTGTTCTATAACCTAATAATTGGTGAGAACCAGCTTGAACACGGCACAAAGTTGAAAGAGGCAGTAGAGCATATGATCAATAGGGGGTGCTCTGGGAGCCAGGCAGATTGGCTGGAGGAAGACGAATAGCAGTAATAATAACAGTTTGTTGTTGGTGTTTGCTGTTGAGTCAATTCTGACTCATGGAAACCCCATGTGACTAGTTTATAGCATCAAAATCCAAAATAATCTTCTGAATGCCAGAAAGCCAAAAATTAGATCTCTAACACCTGCATGCACTATGAAGACATTTAAAATGAGAAGACAAAGACAGCAGTATCTACCTTCCTGTATCTTTTTCTTAAAGGCATTTCTTTGGTGGCCATCAAGGCGTCCCAGGACTCCTAATCAAGACCTCAAGCTATGGAGCCAGACCGGGTTCAAATTCTTGCTCTGCTACTTATTAGCCATGTGATTTTGGTAAAAATTCTCTGTGCTTCTGGGTTTTTTTCTTTTTTTCTTTTTCCTTCTTTGATCCACCAGCTGCTCCTTGGAAATTCTATGGGGCAATTCTACTCTGTCCTATAGGGTCCCTACGAGTCGGAATCAACTCGAAGGCAACGGGATGGATGGATGGATGTTCTTCTACTTATCGCCAAGAATAAGCTATTGCCAGTCTTCATCCAGTCCTAGTGGCTATTTTCTCTATGTGATTCATTGTTTCCAAGTGTTAACTGGCTTCCTTCTTTTCTAGCTTCTGAACAGTAAACAATCCCTTTCCAATAAGGAATAATGTATGCAGTGTTACTTTTCAAGAGACTCGAACTCCTATGAGTTATTCTTACCACACTTTCATTGATTCATTATCAGTAGCATTTAGTACGTCTGGGGTCCACTGGGACATACATAATCCCAGATAATGGGTATCAAAATCTGTAACTCATAACAAAAATTCTGAATTTGGTCCTGTAATCAGCATGCCATCTGTTAGTGAAAACACAGGATATCAACAAAAAATTCAAAGGGGAAAATAATTGGGCTATCAAAGGGTTACGAAAACAGACTAACTTCCTGCTTCTAAACACCCGAAAACCAAACATTTGTGTTCACTCTGAAAAAATTTACAATGAGAAGAAAAAGGGCAGCCACACAGACATTCCTGGGTCGATATCTTTAAAAGTCATTCCTTATTTGGCCATCAAAGAGTTCAAAACTCCCTCTGCGTTTTCTCAGGTACCCTTTAAATTATCTCTAAAGAAACCTGAATTCTTCAGACCTGAGGATGCTTCTTCCCTTCTGATTTCTTTTCCTTTCTTTCCCATTAAGACTTTTTTTTTTTAAAGTAATATTTTATTGAGTTTTTGGAGAAATTTCACACAGCAAGTTAGGTTCGCACTTGACAATTTCTGCACAAATTTTTCAGTGACGTTAGTTACATATATCACAATGTGTCAACATTCTCTTTGTGTTCTGTTTGTTCAATTTCCGGTACTCTAGTTTCCCTACCCCCTTATGTTCTCATCTTTGCTTTTGAGTAACTTTTGACCTTTTGGTTTTCATACAGATGATTTTTAAGTAGAGCACTGATCTTACAGGTAATATCCTTTATTTTGTCTGCCACTTCGCTATTTTGCTAAAAGGTGATCTTAGGGAGTAGGCTCAATTCCAGGTTTAAAGAGTGTCTAAAGAGCCCTGGTGGTGCAGTGGTTAAGAGCTATGGCTGCTAACCAAAAGGTCGGCAGTTTGAATTCACCAGCTGCTCCTTGGAAACCCTACAGGGCAATTCTATTCTATTTTATAGAGTTCCCTATGGGTCGGAATCAACCTGATGGCAGTGGGTAGAAAGGGAATAGTCTCAGGGAGTCCTCTGTTCTCTACTGCTCCAGTTTGTCTTTTTTTTTTTTTTTAAGAATCTGAGCTCTGCTCCACATTTTTCTTCTGGGACCATCTATTGTGACCCCGGTCAGAATGGTCAGTAGTGATAGCTGGGCACTGTCTAGTTCTTCTGGTCTCAGGGTAGATGAGGTTGTGGCTCGTGTAGACTTGTTTCTTGTGTGAGCTTTCGGGTAACCAAAACCAGTTCACTGAGCTGTTCCATGAGACTATGGTCCTAAGCTTTCAAACCCAGAAAACCAGTCTTGGAAGTTGATTTGTTATGTCTGGGAGTATCTGTATTTGTGTCTTCCACAAACATATGTGCCTGTATCCACATACTTGTATTTACATGTACCTACAGATACTTCACCAGCTGCTCGTTGGAAACTCTATTGGGCAGTTCTACTCTGTCCTATAGGGTCACTATGAGTCAGAATTAACTTGACGGCAATGGGTTTTTGGTTTTATAGGTACTTTGGAGCCCGGTTAGGGCAGTGGTTAAGCGCTTGGCTGCTAACCGAAAGGTCGCAGTTCGAATCCATCAGATGCTCTTTGGAAACCCTATGGGGAAGTTCTACTCTGTCCTATAGGGTCACTATGAGTTGGAATCATCTTGATGGCAATGGATGTTTTTTGTTTTATAGATACTTCTTTCTGTTCCCCCTGTGTACACACCTGTATCTACCCATATACCCATACACCTATACCCATCCATATGTGCTCAAACACGTTTTTACTTTGGTTGTGCTGTGCTCACTACATCCACATTTGGTGCCACTTTTCCCAACACCAAAAATAACAACTGTCTATGTTCTAAAGCATACTTTTCCCTCCCCCCTCTTCTCCCTGGTAACCACCAAACGAACACTGGTGTCTCTGTCTCTATATATATCTACTCGTCTTCTTATAAAAGAGGGACCATACAATATTTGTCTTTATATGCTTGACTTTTTTTACTTATCATTATCTTCTCCATGGCCATCCATGTTATAATACGTTTTGCAGACTTGTCATTGTTCTCTACGATTTTGTAGTATTACATTGTATGTATGTACCACAGTTTGCTTATCCATTCATCTGTTGATGAGTACTTTGGTTGTTTCCATCTGTTTGCTATTGTGAATAAATCAGCAGAGAACATAGGTGTGGATATGTCTATTCAGGTCATTATTTTTAGGCCTCTAGGGTATGTACCAAGGATCCCTGATGATACAGTGGTTAAAGTGCTCAGCTGCTAACCAAAAAGGTCAGCAGTTTGAATCTACCAGCCTCTCTGTGGGAGAAAGATGTGGCAGTCTGCTTCTGTAAAGATTTACAGGTTTGGAAGCCCTATAGGGAAGTTCTACTCTGTCCTACAGGGTCCCTATGGGTTGAAATCGACTAAATGGCAATGGGTTTTTTGGTAGGTATATACCTGACAGACTAGGAAGAAGGACTCAGCAGTCTACTGAAAAGATTTAGCCAGGGAAAAGCTTATGAATAGCAGCGGAACGTTGTTTGATATAGTGCCGGAAGATGAGCCCCTCGAGTTAGAAGGCATTCAAAACACGACTGTGGAAAAGCTGCCTCCTCAAAGTAGAGTCGACCTTAATGACATGGATAGAGTCAAGCTTTCGGGACCTTCATTTGCTGACGTGGCACGACTCAAAATGAGAAGAAACAGCTGCAAACATCCGTTAATAATCAGAACGTGGAATGTATGAAGTATGAATCTAGGAAAATTGGAAGTCATCAAAAATGAAATGAAACACTTAAACATTGATATCCTAGGCATTGGTGAGCTGGTATTGGCCATTTTGAATCAGACATTCAATGGTCTACTATGCCGGGAACAACAACTTGAAGAGGAATGGCATTGCATTCATTGTGAAAAAGAACACTTCAAGATCTATTCTGAGGTACAATGCTGTCAGTGATAGGATAATATCCATACGCCTATAAGGAAGACCAGTTAATACGACTATTATTCAAATTTACACACCAACCACTGAGGCCAAAGATGAAGAAATTGAAGATTTTTACCAACTTCTGCAGTCTATAATTGATCGAACATGCAATCAAGATGCATTGATAATTACTGGAGATTGGAATGCGAAAGTCGGAAACAAAGAAGAAGGAGCAATAGTTGGAAAATATGGCCTTGGTGATAGAAATGATGTTGGAGATCACATGACAGAATTTTGCAAGACCATCAACTTCTTCACTGCAAATACCTTTTTTCACCAGCATAAAAGACTACATATGTGGACCTCAGCAGATGGAATATACAGGAATCAAACTGACTATATGTGTGGAACAGATGATGGAAAAGCTCAATATCATCAGTCAGAACAAGGCCAGGGGCTGACTGTGGAAAAGACCATCAATTGCTCACATGCAAGTTCAAGTTGAAACTGAAGAAAATTCGAAAAAGTTAACAAGAGCCAAAGTAAGACCTTCAGTATACCCCACCTGAGCTTAGAGACTATCTCTAGAATCGATTTGACTCGTTAAACACTAATGACCAAAGACCAGACGAGTTGTGGAATGACATCAAGGACATTATGTATGAAGAAAGCAAAAGGTCATTAAAAATATAGGAAAGAAAGAAAAGACCAAAATGGATGTCAGAAGGGACTCGGAAACTTGCTCTTGAACGTCAGTAGCTAAAGTGATAAGAAGAAGTGATGAAGGAAAAGAACTGAACGGAAGATTTCAAAGGGTAGCTCAAGAAGACAAAGTAAAGTATTATAATGACATGCAAAAACCTGGAGATGGAAAACCAAAAGGAAGGAACACACTCTGCATTTCTCAAGCTGAAAGAACTGAAGAAAAACTTCAAGCCTCCAGTTGCAATACTGAAGGATTCTATATGGAAAATATTAGATGACTCAAGAAGCATCAAAAGAAGATGGAAAGAATACACAGGGTCACTATACCAGAAAGAATTTGTCGATGTTCAACCATTTCAGGAGGTACCATATGAGCAGGAACCCAGGGTACTGAAGGAAGAAGTCCAAACTGCATTGAAGGCACTGGCAAAAAACTAGGCTTCCATAATTGACAGAATACCAATTCAGATGTTTCAACAAATAAATGGATGTAGTGCTGGAAGTACTCACATGTCTATGCCAAGAAATTTGGAAGACAGCTACATGGCCAACTGACTGGAAGAGATCTATATTTATACCTATTCCCAAGAAAGGTGATCCCAACAAATGCAGAAATCATCAAACAATATCATTAATATCACACACAAGTAAAATTTTGCTGAAGATCATTCAAAAGCAGCTGCAGCAATGTATCGATGACAGGGAACTGCCAGAAATTCAGGCTGGATTCAGAAGAGGACGCGGAAACAGGGATATCATTGCTGATGTCAGATGGATCCTGGCTGAAAGCAGAGAATACCAGAAAGATGTTTACCTGTGTTTTACATTCGACTATGTGGATCATAACAAATTATGGAGAACATTGGGGAGAATGGGAATTCCAGAACACTTAATTGTGCTCATGAGGAACCTGTACATAGATCAAGAGGCAGTCGTTTGACAGAACAAGGGAATACTGCATGGAAAGGTGTGTGTCAAGGTTGTATCTTTTCACCATGCCTATTCGATCTGTATGCTGAGCAAATAATCTGAGAAGCTAGACTGCATGAACAAGAACGTGGCATCAGGATTGGAGAAAGACTTATTAACAACCTGCATTATGCCAATGACACAACCTTGCTTGCTGAAAGTGAAGAGGACTTGAAGCACTTACTGATGAACATCAAAGACCACAGCCTTCAGTAAGGATTACACCTCAGCGTAAAGAAAACAAAAATCCTCACAACTGGACCAATAAGCAGTATCATGATAAATGGTGAAAAGATTGAACTTGTCAAGGATTTCATTTTATTTGGATCCACAATCAGCACCCATGGAAGGAGCAGTCAAGAAATCAAAAGACACACTGCATTGGGCAAATCTGCTGCAAAAGATCTCTTTAAAGTGTTGAAAAGCAAAGATGTCACCTTGAAGACTAAGGTGCACCTGACCCAAGCCATGGTGTTTTCGATCACCTCATATGCATGTGAAAGCTGAAGGATGAATAAGGAAGATCAAAGAAGAATTGATGCCTTTGAATTGTGGTGTTGGTGAAGAATATTGAATATACCACGAACTGCCAAAAGAATAAACATATTTGTCTTGAAAAAGTACAACCAGAATGCTCCTTAGAAGCTTGAATGGCGAGACTATGTCTCACATACTTTAGACATGGTGTCAGGAAGGATCAGTCCCTGGAGAAGGACATCATGCTTGGAAAAGTAGAGGGTCAGTGAAAAAGAGGAGGACCCTCAGTGAAATGGATTGACACAGTGGTTCCAATAATGGGCTTAAGCATAACAATGATTGTGACAATGGCACAGGACCGGGCAGTGTTTCCTTCTGTTGTACATAGGGTCACTATGAGTTGGAACCGACTAGATGGCATCTAACAACAACAACAACATACCTGAGAGTGGGACAGCTGGATCACAGGGTACTTTTATTTCTAGTGTTTTGAGAAAAACACCATATTGTTTTCCACAGTGGTTGTATCATTTTACAGTCCTATCAGCAGTGGATAAAGGTTCTAATCTGGCCAATATTTGCTGTTATCTTTATTATTATTTTTTAAATCAGTGCCATGTTAGCTGGGGTGAGATGGTATCTCATTGTAGTTTTTATTTGCATCTCTCTAATGGATAATAGAGAAGCTCTCGGGGAACACTGGTTAAAGTGCTTGGCTGCTAACCAAAATCAGCAGTATGAACCTACCAGCTGCTCTGTGGGAGAAAGATGTGGCAGTCAGCTTCCATAAAGATTTTCAGCCTTGGAAACCCTTTGGGGCAGTTCTACTCCGTCCTATAGGGTCACTATGAGTGGAATCGACTTGACAGCAGTGGGTTTGGGTTTTGGGTTTGAATGGCTAATGATCATGAACATTTTTTCATATGCTTTTTGGCTGCTTTGATGTCCTCTTTGGTGAAGATTCTGTCATGTCCTTTGCTCATTTTGTGATTGGGTTGTTTGGCTTTTTGATGTTGAGTTGCTCCAGTTTTCTATAGATTTTAGAGATTAGACCCTTATCGGATAAGTCATTTCTGAAGAGATTTTCCCAGTCTGTAGTTTGTCTATTTACTCTTTTAACAAAGTCTTTTGATGAGCATAAGTTTTTAATTTTTATGAGGTCACATTTATCTATTTTGTCTCCTATTTGTGCATCAGTTATGTTTGTTATCCTGTTTTTACAAAAGATTAGGTTCTATAGTTTTCTTCCCATGTTGTCTTCCAGGAATTTCATGGTTTAAGGTTTAACATTTAGGTCTTTGATCCATTTTGGGTTAGTTTTTGTGTATGGTACGAGGTATGGGTCCTGCTTCATATTTCTGCAGATAGATATCCAGTTTTGCCAGCATTATTTATTAAACAGACTGTTTCTGCCCCACTGAATGGACTTTGGCCTTGTCAAAAATCAGTTGTCTATAGATCGATGGGTTTGAGTTCTCAATTCTATTCCATTGGTCTATGTGCCTGTTGTTGAACCAATACCAGGCTGTTTTGATTACAGTGGCTGTATAATAAGTTTTGATATCAGAGGGTGTGAGGTGTTCTGCTTTATTTTTGTTCAATATTGCTTTTGCTATTCAGGGTTTATTTCCCTTCCATATGAAGCTGGTCATTAGTTTCTCTATTTCAGTAAAGAATGTTGTTGGGATTTGTATTGGGATTGCATTGTATCTGCAGAACACTTTCCACTATCTTAAGTCTTCCAATCCATGAGTATGTGATGTCTTTTCATTTTTGTACATCTCTTTCAGTCTCTCAAAGTAGTGTTTTATAATTTTTATTTTATAAGTCTTTTACGTCCTTGGTTAGGTTAATTCCTAGGTATTTTATCGATTTGGGGGCTATTGTAAATGGTATTGTTTTCTTGATTTCTTTTTTGGAGTAGTCTTTGTAAGTGCAGAGGAATCCAAGTGATTTTTGTGTGTTGATCTTGTACCCTGCAACATTTCTAAATTCTTCTATTAGTTACAGCAGTTTTCTTGTGGAATCTTTAGGATTTTCTATGTATAGGATCATGTCATTTGCAAATATAGTTTTACTTCTTATTTTCTGGTTTCGATACGTTTTATCATTCTTTCTTGTCTTACTGTTCTGGCTAGGACTTCCAATACAATGCTAAGTAAGAGTGGTGATAATGGGCATCCTTGTCTGGTTCCTGTTCTCAAAGGGAAGGCTCTCAGCCTTTCTCCGTTGAGTACAATGTTAGCTGTTGGTTTTGCATATATGCCCTTAATTATGTTGAGAAATTTTCTTTTTATTCCTCTTTTCCGAAACCAAACCCACTGCCATTGAGTTGATTCTGACTTATAGCAACCAAACAGGACAGAGTAGAACTGCTCCATAGGGTTTCCAAGGCTGTAATATTTATAAAGCAGACTGCCACATCTTTCTCCTGCGGAGTGGCTGGTGGGTTTGAACCACTGATATATTGGTTAGCAGCTGAGTGCTTAATGACTGTACCACCAGGGTTCCTCTATTCTTATTTTGCTAAGAGTTTTTATCAAGAAAGGATGCTTAATTTTATTGAATGCCTTTTCTGCATCTATTGATATGATCATATGGTTCTTTACCTTTGCTTTATTTGTGTGGTGGATTACATTAATTGGTTTTCTAATGCTGAACTACCTGTGCAATGCTGGTATGAATCCCAATTGATCATGGTGTATGATTTTTTTGATATGTTGCTGAAGTCTGTTGGTTAGAATTTTGTTGAAAATTTTTGCACCTCTGTTCATAAAGGATATTGGTCTGTATTCTTTTTTTCTTTCTTCTTTTTTTGTGTGATGTCTTTGCCTGGTTTAGGTATCAGGGTTATGCTGGTTTCATAGAAAGAGTTCACTAGCGTTCCTTCCTTTTCTAGGTTTTTGAAGAGACTGAGGAGGACTGGTGTCAACTCTTCTCTGAAAGTTTAGTAGAATTCTCCAGTGTAGCCATCTGGTCCTGGGCTTTTTATTTGTTGGAAGTTTTTTGATGACATCTTCAATCTCTTCTTTTGTAATGGGTATGTTTAAAATTCCTACCTCTGTGTTAGTTTGGGAAGCTAATGTGTTTCTGGGAATTTGTTCATTCCATCTAGGTTTTCAAATTTGTTAGAGTACAAATAAAGATCAGAGCAGAAATAAATGAAATAGAGAATAGAAAAACAATAGAAAGAATCAACAAAATCAAAAGTTGGTTCTTTGAAAGGATCAACAAACCACTGGCTAAACTGATAAAGGAAAAACAGGAGAGGACGCAAATAACCCAAATAAGAATTGAAACAGGGGACATTACAACAGACCCAACCAAAATAAAAAGCATCATAACAG
>NW_004443989.1:6856400-6858031 GCF_000243295.1 Trichechus manatus latirostris | reverse complement strand
ACTAATCATTAACTTTATATGGAAAGGGAAGAGGCCCCAGATAAGTAAAGCACTATTGAAGAAGAAGAATAAAGTAGGAGGACTCGCAGTAACTGACCTCAGAACCTACTATACAGCTACGGTAGTCAAAACAGTCTGGTACTGGTACGATGACAGGAACACTGACCAGTGGAACAGAATTGAGAATCCAGATGTAAATCCATCAACTTATGGTCACCTGATCTTTGACAAGGATCCAAGGCCATCAAATGGGGAAAAGATAGTCTTTTTAACAAAAGGTGCTTGCACAACTGGATGTCCATCTGCAAAAAAAGTGAAACAGGACCCATACTTCACATCATAAACAAAAAGTAATTCAGAATGGATCAAACACCTAAATATAAAACCCAAAACTGTAAGGATCATAGAACAAAAAATAGGATCAATGCTAGAGGCCCTAATACATGGCATTAACAAGATACAAACCATAACTAACAACACACAAACTCCAGAAGATAAGCTAGGTAACTGGGATCTTCTAAAAATTAAACACTTATGCTCATCAAAAGACTTTCAGCAAAAGAGGAAAAAGAGAACCTACAGACTGGGAAAAAAAATTTGGCAAATCTGACAAAGGTCTAATCTCTAAAATCTACAGGAAAATCCAACACCTCTACAACAAAAAGACAAATAATCCAATTAAAAAACAGGCAAAGGAAATGAACAGACACTTCACCAAAGGAGACATTCAAGCAGCTAACAGGCACATGAGGAAATGCTGGTGATCACCAGCCACTAGAGAAATGCAAATCAAAACCACAATGAAATACCATCTCACCCTGGCATTACTGGCATGAATCAAAAACACAGAAAATAACAAATGTTGGAGGGGCTGCGGGGAGATGGGAACTCTTACGCACTGCTGGGGGAATGCAAAATGGTACAACCATTTTGGAAAATGATATGGTGCTTCTTTAGAAAGCTAGAAATAAAAATACCACATGGTCCAGAAATCCCACTCCTAGAAATATATCCTAGAGAAATAAAAGCCATCACATGAATAGACATATGGACAACCATGTTCATTGCAGTATTGTTCACAACAGCAAAATAGATCAAAACAACCTAGACGCCCATCCACCGATGAATGGATAAATAAACTATGGTACATACACACAATGGAGTACTACGCAATGATAAAGAACAATGATGAATCTGTGAAGCATCTCACAACATGGA
This sequence comes from Trichechus manatus latirostris, assembly GCF_000243295.1. Classification (NCBI taxonomy): domain Eukaryota; kingdom Metazoa; phylum Chordata; class Mammalia; order Sirenia; family Trichechidae; genus Trichechus; species Trichechus manatus. Next base: position 6,856,813 of record NW_004443989.1, on the reverse strand, counting down.
TGAATCTGGAGGGCATTATGCTGAGTGAAATAAGTCAATCACGAAAGGACAAATATTGTGTGAGACTACTGCTATAAAAACTCATGAGACTTCTGGGCAACATGGCGCTATAGTCAGAAGCACCACGCCGTTCCTCCACAGCAAAGATCAGAAAAACTAAGTCATACAGAGTTACACGTCAATCCTGAAACCCTAAGCATCAAACAAAGACATAAAGAACTCAGCCAAGCACGGAATGGAATAAGAAACTGACCGAGAACACAGCGTGAGGAGAGATACATGCAGAGGTCCCCTATCAGCTACCGCAGCACAGATCTGCCACCTTGGACTCTTATCGGAGATCAGTGAACAGGAGGTACAAGGAAGCAGCTTCATGGAGCTTCCAGCAGGAGACAGAACAACCAGTAACCCAC
>NW_004443989.1:6853706-6855767 GCF_000243295.1 Trichechus manatus latirostris | reverse complement strand
TCCCTTACTCTGTGCAGATGCACAGGGACATCCCTGAGGGCATTTCTTTTTTCTTCTTTTTGTTTGTTTGGTTTTGTTTTTTTTTCATTTGTTTAGTTTTCTTCTCTCTCTTATTCCCTTTTTGTCTGTCTTCATTTCCAGTTTCTCAATATTCATTTTTTTCTTTTACCCTTTTTCTTTTTTTTTCTTTTTGTTTTTCCCCATTTGTCAGTCTCTCATCTCTCCACTCCAATAGCAAGCTCGCTTAGCACTCTTTTTTGTCTGTGTGTATGTTTTTGGCTCCTGTTCTTCTCTCCTCTCTCTCATATTTCCCATACCCATCTTAGCTCCCCACATCACAATCTACCCCCTCCTTCCTGCCTACCTGCAACATGCGCTGAACATCACACTCCCAAGCAGCACAGACATGGCCTACTGGAACCTGCCCTGCACTGATTCCCAGTCCACACTGTCACCCCTGATACGTGCCACAAAAAACCTATCCCAGCAACTCCCCTTCAGCTGGACCTGCCCTGCTGTACCATACCTGAGCGACTGACCCTGCCCATTGGAGAAGGAGGAAAAAAGTATCACACCCACAGACGAGCAAACAACAAAGAATGCACAGCCTGCCTGCTCAGACATAAGCAAATAAAACAAAAAAGCAGGATGAAACGAATAAGTCTACAATCAATAAACAAGGAAAATAACCACTGAATGCCCTGAAGACATCAGACAATATCAAAACATTTACAAAAACAGGACACGATGGTTCCAGTAGGCATCCAAAATGAAACACAAGATGACCTTCCAGTAGATGAAAATACACTAGACCTCTCTGATAGGGAATTCAAATCTCTAATATTCAGAATTATCCAAGAGTTGAAGCAAAAAACAGACAAAAATGGGGAAAAAATAGACAAATTGATGGAAAAGGCAGACAAATTCATGGAAAATACAGACAGAAGAATGGAAGAATTCAAGAAAATAATACAGGAACAAAATGTTAAAATAAATTCATGACTAGAAATCATACAAAAACAACAATTAGAAATCCAAAAGATAAACAACAAGATTTCAGAAATGGACAGTGTCATAGAAGGGCTGAGGAGCAGGTTTGCAACAATGGAAGACAGGATGAGGGAAACTGAAGAAAAACACTTGGGTATAACTCTGTTTAAGGAAAAATCAGAAAAAAGAACGAAGAAAAGTGAAGAAACCCTGAGAATTATTTGGGATACAATCAAAAGCAAAAATCTGTGACTGATTGGAGTTCCAGAACAGGGGGAGAAAACAGAAAACACAGAAAGGATCATTGAAGAATTGCTGACAGAAAACTTCCTGAATATCATGAAAGATGAAAAGCTGACCTTCCAAGAAACTCAACAAACCCCATATAGGATAGATCCCAAGAGAAAATCACCAAGGCATATCATAATCACACTTGCTAAAACCAGACAAATGAAGAATCCTGAGAGCAGCTCATGAAAAACAAAAAGTCACATACAGAGGAGAAACAATAAGACTAAGCTTGGATTATTCAGCAGAAACCATGCAGGTAAGAAGGCAATGGGATGACATATATATAACCTTGAAAGAAAAAAATTGCCATCCAAGAATAACATATCCTGCAAAACTCTCGTTCAAATATGATGGTGAAATTAGGTCATTTCCAGATAAACAGAAATTAAGAGACTATGTAGAAACCAAACCAAAATCACAAGACATTAAAGGAAGTCCTTCAATCTGAGAACAAACAATATCAGACCACAGGCTGAATACAGGACACAAGATTGTACTAGCCAGATACCAATCTAGGAAATGAACTCTTAAGGACTATGCAAAACCAAAAGAATTATAAAAGGGAACCAGAGAGGTTAATCTGTATACGACAACAGCATCAGAACAATAAAAGAGGGAATAAACGGTGTAGGTATAGAACCTTCTAATGGAGAGGAAGTCAAGTGATACCAAGTACTAATAGACTGGTTCAAATCTAGGAAGATAAGGGTAAATTTCAAGGTAACCACAAAGAAAGTTAACAAACCTACTCATCAAAATAAAGAAGAAAAACAAAGTCTC
>NW_004443989.1:6842296-6853013 GCF_000243295.1 Trichechus manatus latirostris | reverse complement strand
TCCCTGAGGGACTGAATTGCTGGGCAGAGGGCTGTGGGCACCATGGTCTCGGGGAACATCTAGCTCAATTGGCGTAACACAGTTTATAAAGACAATGTTCTACATTCTACCTTGGTGAGTAGCATCTGGGGTCTTAAAAGCCTGTGAGCAGCCATCTAAGATACTCCAGTGATCTCACCCCTTCCGGAGCAAGGGAGAATGAAGAGAACAAGATACAAGGAAAAGATTAGTCCAAAGGACTAATGGACCACAACTACCACAGCCTACACCAGACTGAGCCCAGCACAATTAGATGGTACCCAGCTACCACCACTGACTGCTCTGACAGGGATCTCAATAGAGGGTCCCAGACAGAGCTGGAAAAAAATGTAGAACAAAATTCTAACTCACACAAAAAGATCAGACTTCCTGACCTGACAGAAACTGGAGAAACCCTGAGAGTATGGCCCCCAGACACCCTTTTAGCTCAGTAACAAAGTGACTCCTAGGTTTACCCTTAGCCAAAGATTATAGACAGTCTCATAAAACAAAATGAGACTAAAGAGGTACACAAGCCCAGGGGCAAAGACCAGAAGGCAGGAGAGGACAGGAGAGAGAAGGAAGCGTGTTGACATGTCATGGGGTTGGTAACCAATGTCACAAAACAATATGTGTACTAATTGTTTAATGAGAAGCTACTTTGTTCTGTAAACCTTCATCTAAAGTACAATAATTTTTTTAAAAGAAGTCATAATTCTCTAACTTAAGAGTTGGTTACTAAGGCATCATAAAGGATTCTACCACCAGATGATCAAGAAAAAATTGTGTTTATTTCTGACTGAATACTGGTTGCAAGACCCGGAGAGAGAATTTGACAGGAATTAATGTCTTTTCCAAAGCTCCACAGCTAGTTGGAGACAGAGCTGATTCATCAGTGGTATCAAAACAGGGATTTCACCGTTAAAGCCCTCCTCTCAAGGCCCTACTCAACAAAGGCTTTTATAGCTATAGAGTGGGCCAAGGAGAGTACTTACTTCTTTATGTCTAGGTTCCAAAAATTTCAACAATTATCAAAAGGTATGGATTGAATTGTGTCCCCCCAGAAAATTATGTTTGTAGTCATGACCCCTGTATCTATGAATGTGACCCTGTTTGGGAACTAGGTTTTTCATTTGTTACTTTAATGAAGTCATACCAGAATAGGATGGGCCCTAAACCTCATCACTTCTGAGAGGTGTCTCAAGAGTAGAATAGACACAAAGAGACACACACAGCGGGAAGACAGTATGTGACAATCTGTCCACAAGCAAATGAACACCAAGGAACCTTGGGGCTACCAACATGGAGGGGTCCTGCTCTGGAACTGTTGCCTTAATTTGGACTTCTAACTGTGAGACAATAAATTCTGTTCTTTAAAGCAAATAAATAAATAAATTATTGGAGTACAATTTTTCATAGTAATTAGTTATGATCTTCTTTATTTCTGTTGGATTGGTTGTAATGTCACCAATTTCATTTCTTAACTTTGGTTATTTTTGGCTCTTCTGGTTTTTTTCTTTTGTCAGTCTAGCCAGTGGTTTGTCTATTTCATTGATTCTTTCAAAGAACCAACTTCTGGTTTTATTCATTCTTTCTTTTGTTTTTCTATTTACTAATTTGTTTAATTCTGCCCTGATCTTTATTATTTCCTTTTTTTTGGTAGCTTTTGGCTTCTTTTGCTCTTCCTTTTCTATTTGCTCAAGTTGTCAGTTTAAGTTAACGATTTTGGATCTTTCTTCTTTTTTAATGTAGGCATTTATTGCTATAATTTTCCTCTTAGTACAGCTTTTGCTGTGTTCCAAAGATTTTGATATGTTGTGTTTTTTCATTTTTGTTTGATTCTAGGAATTTTTTCATTTCACTTCTGATTTCTTCTATGACCTAATAGTTTTCTAGTAGTATATTATTTAGTTTCCATGTATTTATTTATTTTTCCCATGGTTGATTTCTAGCTTCATACTGTTATAGTTAGAGAAGTTTATTTGTATGATTTCAATCTTTTTAAATTTATTGAGATTTGTTTTGTGTCCTAGAATATGGTCTATTCTGGAAAATGATCTATGTATTGTATTGTTCTGCTTCTGGGTGGAGTGTTCTATATAAGTCCATCAGGTCTAATTGACTTACAGTTTTATTTAAGTTCATAATGTCCTTAGTGATGTTTTTAGATGTTCTATTTATAATTGAAAGCGGTATGTTGAAGTTCCCTACTATTATTGTGGAGTTGTCTATTTCTTCTTTCATATTAGTCTGAATTTGTTTCATATATTTGGGAGCATTGCTGTTAGGTGCATGTATAACTGTTACGTATTCTTGTTGGATTGACACTTTAATTGTTATGTAATGTCCTTTTTTATCTCTTGTAATATATTCTGATTTAAAGTCTATTTTATCTGATATCAGTATGGCCAGCCCTGCTCTTTTTTGTTTACTGGTAGCATGGAATATTTTTCTCCATCCTTTCATTTTCAGTCTGTTTGTGTCCTCATATCTAAGGTGTGTTTCTTGTAGTCAGCAAAAGGAATGGATCATGTTTGTTTTTATCCATTCTGCCACTCTCTGCCTTTTGCATGGGGTTTTTAGACCATTTATATTTAAGGGTATTACTGAAAATGAAGTGTCTACCTCACTCATTTTGCTATTTGTTTTTTGAGTGTTTTGTATCTTGTTTTTTTATTCTGATTTTTCTGTTTTGTTTGTAGTTGGTTGCTCTGTTTTGATGAGGCTTTTTGTTTTCTTTCATCTTTTGAATGTTTTTTTCTCAGTGATTTCTTAGTGATTACCATATATATTACATCATACAACTTGCAATTTCAACAGTGTTTAACATATGAACAGTTGACATACAACCTTAACATAGTGAATCTATTCCTGATATGCTCCTCCCTCCCCAATTTCTGTTTTTGTAGCTCCATTATAATCTATATATAACCTATATTTGATAAGTTTACTTCGTACTTATTTCTTACAAACTTCATGTTGTATTGTTTGCAGGATTTAATTATTGAGTTTATTCCACTAAAATATCATATACTTGGTCCTTATGATTGCCCATGTTGTTGTGTTTTTTGGAGATGTCTCTCATTTTTTATTTATTTATTTTTCCCGTGTATAGATATGAGTATTTATTTAATGTTCTTGCCTCTCTACTTGGAGTACTCCCTTGAGTAATACTTGCAAAGCTGGTCTGGTAGTGGCAAATTTCCAGAGCTTCTGTTTGGGAATTTCCCGCTTGTTTTTGAATGACAACTTTGCTGGCTAAAGAATTTGTGGTTGGCAATTGTTTTCATTCAGTATTTTATATATGTTGCTCCATTGTCTTCTGGTCTCTAGAGTTTCTGGGGAGAAATCCACACTGATTCTTAAGAAAGACTCTTGCTATATTATACTGCATTTTTCTCTTGTTGCTTTCAGAATTCTCTCCTTGTCTTAGGTTTTCAAGAATTTTATTAGGATATTGTGTGGAGTTGATCCTTTTGTGTTTCTTCTAATTGGAGTTTGTGTAGCTTCCTGTATTGGCAGTCTTGGTTCTCTGTTCAGGTCTGGGAAATTCTCTCTGATTATCTCTTGGAAAATTGGTTCTATGTCTTTATTGTTGTCATGGTACTCTGGGATTCCAATAATTCTAATGTTAGATTTATTAACTGAATTCCATATTTCCATTTGGGTTTATTCACTTTTCTTTGTTCTTTTCACATGTTTCTCTTGTGACTTGATAAATTTGGTTATTTTGTCTTCTAGCTCATTTATTCTATCTTCTGTCTGTTCAACTACTGTTGAGTATTTCTCTTGCTTTTTCTAATCCAGTTATTTTATTCTTCAGTTCCAGTAGTTCTCTTTGTTTTTTTTAAATGTTTTAATTTTCTTGTGAGTCTCTCATTTTGTTCCTCTATTTGTTTCCTGATCTCCGCTAGTTTGTTTTCTGTGTGCTTTTTGCTTTCTTTAAACATATTTAGCACCATAGTCTGAAAATTATCAATCCTTTCCATTAGTTTGCCTTCCAGAGGAGACATCTTCTCTTCTTTATGTTTTTCTTTTGATTTGTCCTTCTTTTCTTGTGATTTTGTGAGTTTCACTATTTTTTTTTTTTTTTGGTTGTTGTTGTTGTTGAATTTGGGCCATTTTGTTATCTCTTTTTAACTTTAAATTTTGTATTCTGGTTTTTGTGGAAAAATTTTCTGATTGGGCACCCTGGTGGCACAGCGGTCAATTGCCTGGCTGCCAACCAAAAGGCCAGGGCCCACACCACCAGCCATTCTGCAGGAGAAAGATGCAGCAGCATGCTTCTTCAAAGAGTCACAGCCCTAGGAGTACCACAGGGCGCTCCACTCTGCCCCACAGCATCACTATGAGTCAGAATTGACCCAGCAGCAGTGGGTATGGTATCTTCTTCTGAGAACCACTAGAGGGGACTCTTATCCTTAGGTTTTTTCCAGTGCTGATTCCGTTCTAGATGCTTGATCTCTGGAATTCAGTATGCATGCATGGGGAGAAGGGGTTAAGCTGGTTGCAGATGGTGAGACTCGATTTTTCTGTGGCAAAGGTGGGGGGCTCTCTATGTCTTTCCCTCATGGGCACCCCTGCACAGGCTCACACATGGTGTGCCACTTGGGTCAGGGAGCCAGCTGTTTCCCTCTGTGTTGCCCATCTGTCAGAAGTATTCCCCTTGCCCTGCTGCCCTTGCAGTTCCTTTCTGTCCTAGTGCCTGTCTGTCTAGGGCTTCAGCGATATTCAACAGCACTCTCTCACAGCACCACAGTCTCTCTTCGCCCCTTCCCAATTGTGTGGCCCATGAACTCCCATGGCCAATCTGCACCACCTTAAAAAACTGAGCAACAGTTTCCTCAGATTAGCTCCCTTTCTGTGTTACCTGTTTGGCATGTTGCCCAGCCTCGTCCCAAAATGGCTGCGATGAACAAGTGCTCCAGATGTTAGTGGGTAGGTTTTCCCAGCTTCTGTACCATCCCCACTCCTCCTCTCCCCCACTTTTGGACTTGCCCTGACTCTCCAACAACTCAGCTGCCTTCTGGAGTTCCGACATATCAGTCTGTGCTTGTTTTTATTCATTGTTCAGTGGGTTAGGAAATTAATAAAGTACTGTTCTGCATCATACAACATTTTTTGGCATTTGTTCTTATGATATCCTATTTAATAAACTTGAGAATATTTCAGAATGAATTGTGTACAGGCTTGTCTTAGGCTGGGTTCTCTAGAGAAGCAAAAGTATGCATTTATCTCAAGGAAATAGCTCACGTGGTCGTGGAGGCTGGCAAGTCCCAAAGTCTGTAGGTCAGGCATCAGCTGGAAGCTTCCCTTGACTCACGTGGTTATAGGGGTTAACGAACCCAGAATCAATATGTCATATGACAGGCTGCTGGCTCACAGGGCTGTGGAGCTGGTGAATCCCAAAGTTGGCAGGTCAGGTGACAGGCTGCTGGCTCAAGTCCCAAGAACCAGAGGTTGGATGATGAAAAGTCGGAAACAGGATCCAGAGCAAGCGAACTTTTCCAGAACGCCCATATGTAGGTTGGGTGTAGGCTACACCCCCGGGGAAACTTCCCTTACAACTGATTGGCTGATCACACCAGATTGCACCATGGAATTGATTACATTATATCACAAAATGGATGATAATTACATCAGATCACAAAATATAGGGTAATTACATACTACTCAGAATCATGGCCTAGCCAAGTTGAGACGTAACATTAACCACCACAGGCCCCATTTGTTTGTTCATTCTTATAACAGCTGTTCACTTGAATGCCAACTAGATGCCAGGTACTATGCTAGGTGCTGGTGATCCAATGGTGAGGACAAACTAAGAGGGTCCCTGGTCTTTCGGAGCTCAAGTCTGCTGGGAGAGACAGAACATTAGTCAATTTCACCTAAATGAAGGCATGAATACAACCTGAAAGAAGGGCTGGGAAGAAAGAAACGTGTTTAGACAGAAGCATAGAAAAAGGCAATCTCATCTAGACAGTTTGTTGAAGAAGATTTATCTGAAATATAAAGAATAAGTATGCAGCAATGGGGCTCCAAGTGGAAGGGTAGGGAGGTAGAAGGAATAGCAAATTTGATTAAATATTGTGTTAATAATCTTTTCAATACAGTTGATAATTAGACCAATGGGATGTTCTAGTTATCTATTGCTGCCTAACATATCACTCTATAGCTCAGAGACTCAGAACAACAGCAACAATTGTATTATCTCCTATGGTTTCTGAGGACTGGAAATGCAGGAACAGCTCAGTTGAGTTGGGAAGTTCTGGTGTGGGGTCTCATCGTTAGAGACCAGTGATGGATGGAGCTAGCAGAGTGGGGAATGGGCACCTGAGGGGTGCCTGGTTCATCTCTCTCTCTCTCGTAGCTTCAAGGCCTTTCCATGCGCTACCTTGGGCTTCCTCACAGTATGGTGGCCTCAGGTGTTAGGACTCCAAAAGCAAGATTCCCAGTGAACAAAGTGAAAGCTTCATGGCCTTTTATGACCTAGCATCAGATCACATGGCATCACTTCCACTGCATTCTACTATTTAAAAGTGAGTCACTAGTCCACTTAGAGCAAAGAGGGTGAGACAAAGTCCCTATACCTCGGTCAAAGGAGTATCAGGGTCACAATGAAGAAGAACATATCTAACGGGAGATAATGTTGTTGTCATCTGTGGAAAAGGCTATCTGATACATTGGAGAAGCCAAATTAATGTACTTTGGTCTAGAATTTTTTTAAAAGAACTACTTTTAGAACATAGACTTCCATGAATTGACTTCTGTTATATTTATTTTCCACCTCGTCACTATAGAAATAACATATTTCAAAATACTTGACAGTTTACAAAGTGCTCTTAATTGATCATCATAACAAGCCTGCTAATTATTAAGACAAAATATTATCACCCACACTGTTTAGACAAGAAAACTAAGACCCAACATCCCAGAGACAAAAAGGGAGCACTCTTAGGATCTGAACCCAGAATTAATTGTTTTTGTTTTTTTCTACTGAAACATACCATTCTACTGAAGCATGCCATGGCAATGAAACACCACCATCTATAGGCTCATGGTCTTTGTATTATTTTCAGGATCCAAAACATATGAACAGTCTATGGCTTTGAACATTAGCTGCATCGTTTATATGAGAATATAAGAAGCCATTGTTTTAAATAGCATCCATTATGGACTGAATATAAAGACTATTTCCAAATTATCTCCAACATTTTTTGTCCTATCTTCTGCAAATAATTAAAGGTTAACAACTTAAAAATTAATTCTAGTGGTAGAGCTATGCATCTGGCTTAATGGGTACCATAAATCAATCACATGAGATAAAATCTATTTTAAGAACTCTGCAGAAAGGGTGCTATTTCAAAGAAGGCACAGCATTATTTCTTCTCTTCGGAGTAGCAGTCCCAGCCCTCATATTCCAACCTTTAAGCAGCTTTCCTGGCTCACCTGGAAAGTCAGGGTAAACTTAAAACTCAACTGTGATCATGTCACCTTCCTGCTTCTTTTCCCCAGTGGCCTCCCACCACTCTTAAGGCAGCCTACAAAGGCCTGCTCCTATTTCTTTCATCACTTGAAGTTCCCCTACACACACTATTCCCAAGCCATGCTGACCCTCTTTCAAACCTTTTGGTATATCAGGCACATGAGTGCTTCAGAGGCTTTGCATGCACTGTTCCCACTAACTGGGATGCTCATCCCCTTCTTTCCCCACCTGAAAATCTCCTATTTATCCTTCAGCACCCAGGCCAAATGCCATGTTCATTTTACAGAAGAGGAAACGAAGCAGCAGAGAAGTAATTTGTCCCAGTCAAGTGTCAGAGATGGGATTTGAACCCAGAGGAAAGGAGGAGGAAGAAGCAGAAGAAGAAAACACAAATACAGTAATAACAAATGTGGGTGAGACTCGAAAAACAGGAATGAGGCAGTGCTGAGCCCTAGAGACGCTGGTGGGAAAACTCTCCCTCATCCTCAACTCCAACAAAAACCTGGCTTTCCTGGGAATCCCCAGGGTCTCCCCTGCTCTCAGTTCCCGGCCTTCCTCACCCGGGACACGTCCTCTATGGCCAATGGCTTCCCTGCCTGGTTCATGTTATTCTCAATTCCCAGCATTGCCTTCTTCCCAGGTAACATCGAGTCTATGCTTATACTCACCTCAGGCTTTGACCTCGCAGCTCCTCACACTTCCCCAAATCACCCACTACTGCTATTCATCTTTCTTGTCCAACCCAACTCCAGCCTGACCTGGGGGGGGGTCATACCAGAAATACCCCAAAGACACCTGGCATTTCAGAACCTGGTTTTGTACCTTCTCACTTGTATGGAGCAGGACACTAAGCTGAGCCTTTCTCATACGTCCCTCCATTGTAACTGAGAACAATGTTAAGGGTTGGGCTGACCATTACCATCTATGAGTAGAGAGATGAACACCCAGAGTAGTTAACTGACTTCCTCAATGAAACACCACTTGTAAGATGCAGAGCCAGGCGTTTCAACCTAGGTCTTCTGACTGCAGACTCAGGCAGCTGAGGCCCTCCCTGCCTGTGCAGGTAGAATCTCCTGCCCCTCACAATTAGTACTATCTTTATCCATGTATCTGCATTCATACCTAGACTTTGCATAGGTCTTTGCCTCCTGGAGGGCCTTTTCTAGTGTCTTAATCACAGTGCTCAGTTAATAATAGTTGCTTATCAAGAGTTGAAAGAACCGATATTGTGGTAATAATAACTTCTCTCACTATGTAGCTGTTTATACTTTTCAAAGCACTTTCTGTGTAGTACCTTGTATCTCCAGAGTAGCCCAATGTGAAGGATGGGGTCAGGTCAGGTTATCTCCATTTTCAGATAAGAACCTGGGGCCCAGGGAGGTGATAGAAACTGCTCAAGGCTACCTAGAACCCTCGAGGTAGGAGCAGGGCCCTAGAGGGAGTCCTTCTTCCTCATCTAGGCTTCCAGTGCTCCAGCAAAGGCCCCAATCAGTGCTATCCACAAGAAAAGGAAGCTACTGAGACTTCATTCAACAAATATTTATTAAACATCTGCTGTGTGGTAGCCATTGTGCAAATTTAGCTCAGGAGGGCTGGAAGAAGGTAATTTTAGAATTACCTTAGAGTAGCTATTTCTCAAAGTATGCTGGCCTGGGGACCAGCAGCATTAGGATGAATTGTGAGCCAGTTAGCAATGCACATTCTCAGGCCCCATCTCAGGCCTACTGTAGTAGGTTGAATGGTGGTCCCCTAAAAGACATGCCCATACCCTAAACCCTGGAACCTGTGAATGTGACCTTATATGGAAAAAGGGTCTTTGCAGACATAATGTAGTTAAGGATCTTGAGATGAGTTCATCCTGGATTGTCTGGGTGGGCCATAAATCCAAAGACAAGTGTCCTTACAGAGAAAGGCAGAGGGAGATTTGAGACAAAAGAGAGAAGGCCAGTGAAGATGGAGGCAGAGAATAGACTGATGTGGCCACAAGCCAAGGAAGGCCTGGAGCCACCAGAAGCTGAAAGAGGCAAGGAAGGATCCTCCCCTAAAGCCTTCAGAGAGAGTGTGGCCTTGCCGACACCTTGATTTTGGATTTCTGGCTTCTAGAACTGTGAGAGAATACATTCCTATTGTGAGCCACCAGGTGTGTGGCAATGTGTCACAGCAGCACTAGGACATTCATACACCTATGAGTCCAAAACATGAGTAGTGGGGCAGCAACTGGTGCTATAACAAGCCCTCTGGGTCTCTGATTTACGCTCATAGTTGGGAGCCACTGGTTTATAGTAATGGAATCAATGGCTCTACTTATGTCTGGCTAAAGGCTCAGAAGAGGAAGACCCTGAACACGATGGATTGACACAGTGGCTGCAAAAACGGGCTCAAACATACCTAACACTGTAAGGATGGCACAGGACCAGGCAACATTTTGTTCTGTTATATGTGGGGTTGCCCTGAGTTGGAACCAACTCGAGGGCACCTAACAATAACAATAACCAAGACTTGGCCACTTCCCCTATACACCACGGCTGAGGCCTCCCAGAGACCTGCAAACAGACAGGTGTGCACGTTGAACACCTGGGGAAGACTAGAGTCTCAAGGCAGGTAAGGTTCCTTCCTCTATCGCTTTCTCTTTGGGGGATTTCCTTACCTACAAGAAATGTTTCTTTGGCTCTCAGTATAGACAGGGCCAGACGTCAGGCGCTGTGGTTATAAGTAGGTATAAGACTCGATTCTTGCCATCAGGAGAGTTTTGCCATCTCATTGGAGAAACAGGACAAGACTATACAAGGATAAACAATTCCATCTCTAGCCTCACGTGGACCTAATGTCTCTGAAACACGTTTGCTTGTAACTTATCAAATAAGCAACTCTTGAAGCTCCAAGTGTGTCACTAGCTGAATTCCTCCTAAGCACTGGGGTGGCATTAAATCAACACTGGCACACTCATTTCCAAATACAGGATGCTGCTTCCCAATGAATAATGCATCTTTCATGCCCTGCTAGCCTGCCTTACAGGTTAGTTTGCATATCAAGAACAAGATGACTTTCTAAAAGTCACATCAGAGCAGAAGAATGTTCACTTGTGGATACACTTTCTAGTGTTTTTTCAATTTAGATCATCTGAGGGTATCAAGAGAAATCAAAATGCAACAGACTGAGCAAGAAAATCCTTGGCTTCACAGCTGATGAGAAAAGCCCCCACTTCCCACCAAG